>NC_071571.1:124186955-124301955 GCF_024509145.1 Vidua macroura | reverse complement strand
TGTCACATATCTACTATGACAAAAACATATTCTAAAATTTTAATAGCATGTAAATTATTACCAATATGTTATCCTGATAAATGCAAAGATTGGAGAGTACTGAAGATGCTGAAGACAGATGATCAAATGCAAATCAAAGAAATGGGGAGAGAAAAGTAATAAAGAAGAGATCAGCTAGGACAAAGAGTTAACACAATGTCATCTGGACAGATCAGAAATACAGAAAATGAAACATGAATTTTTATTTAATGCAAACATCTGAAACAAAATTACTTGAAACATACTCAATGAGAGAAAGAATGTTGCTGTCTTAAGAGAGCCACAGGACTTCCTATGTTAAACTAGTAACCACTATGCTGACCACTGTGTCTTCTTGTTTTCTACTAATTCCTGTCTTATTATTCTTTTTTTTTTCTTTTTTTTGCCATCTTCTCTTAGTTGTTTGGGCTTATATAGACTGTGGGCTCTTGGCTGAAAACTCTGTCTTGTTCTTGTGTTTCTCTGGTACCTGGCATGAATGTCAGAGCTGGTTTTCTACACAACTGTGACAATGCGGCCATTAAAAGTTAATTACTGCACTGATCACAGCACTGAATCGGACAAGTATTTGTACTAGAACATAATTAACATCCTAGACACAAGTTATAAAGGCACCATTGGTTTGGGATGTTCATAACAAACCAGACATATAGAATAGAATCATAGTCTTTCTCTTTGTACCCAGTATAAAACCAATTTTTAAACCATCATTGGCTTTTGTGTCACTCAAGAAAGAGAAGAGCTGAAATGCACACGCTTTTGTAGGTTTCTCATTGATAAAATTCTACCCAGAAGCTAAAAACACTTTGGACAACAGAAACTGTCACAAAACTGCAGAGAATATAGAGCAATACAGAAATAGAACTATAAATAAATACATAAATATTAAATATATCACAGCTTCCTCTTACATAAAATATATCATGACTTCCTCTTTGCTGAAATTAGGGGACTTGATAACAGTCCCTGAATATCTTGGGAGTGTAAATCCAAGGCAGGAGAAGAATCACTCAGGATGATAAACAAGGATTTAGCAGTAATAGGATTAAAGTAAGAATGAAAAAGTTCAAGCTGCATATCAGAGAATGTTTTCTGTTGATATATTAACAAATAAAGTGTCATAAAAGTGTTGTAGAAAACTTTTGTCTCTGGACTCTTCAAATTTCAAGAAAAGAGTAGATAAATTTATTCCCATTTCATTTGTGAAAAAGTGAGGAAATCTTTCAGGTAAGGAAATTTGTATATTAAAGTCAAAATACACATACTTAAGCAACATCTGGAAAAGAAAACATAGTCAGTGCTCTGCAAAGTATCCAAAGTACTGAAGGTCAATATAGACCACATCAGATTGGTCAGGCAAACTTCTCTGGTTGCAGCAGAGTTCTGCAAACAGATTATCTTCCTTGAGTCACACATGGAGACCCACCACTTCCTAATTTGACCTCCTCTGCTTTGCTGTCAGATGTGCATGTATCATAACTCTCTAAAAGAATTTTGTCTAGACAATTAAAATAGTCTTGGGTATTTAATAATAGTGAAGTTTTCCTCCTTTAGGTAGAATGTGATCTTCTGTAGGGAAGGGAAAAAAAATTAAGAAAAGAGAGATGAGTGGGATAGGAACAAAATATTTTAACCTGGCACAAATATCATGTGAGCAGAACATCCAAATCCAGCTTCAGTCTCTGAATAATCGCAATAGTAATATTTTTTTACAGAGAGTAATTCAGAATCACAGAATAACCAAGATTGAAAGAGACCTTCAAAATCACCCAGTCCAACTGTCAACCAAGTTTCACCATAATCACCCCTAAACCAGATCTCCAAGTGCCACATCCAGATACTACCTGAACACTTCCAGAGATGGTGGCCCCACCACTTCCCTGTGCAGCCCATTCCAGTGCTTTGACAACCCTTTCAGTGAAAAAAACCCAACTTTTCAATATCTAATCTGAACCTCTCCTGTCACAAATTAAGATCATTTTTTCTCATCCTTTCACTTGAAATATGGCAGAAGAGATGAAGCACCACCTCACTACAGTTTCCTTTCAGGTAATTGTAGAGAGCAATGAGGTCTCCTCTAAACCTCCTTTTCTTCACACCAAACAGTCCCAGTGGCCTCAGCTGTTCCTCATAAGACTTGTGCTCCAGATTCTTCCCCAGCTTTGTTGTGCTGCTCTGGACACCAGCACCTGAATGTTCTCCTTGAAATGTGGGGCCTGAAGCTGAACACACTTCTACAGTTGTGGCCTCACCAGTGCTGAGTTCAGCTGGACAATGGTTTTCCTAGTCCTGCTGGTCATACCAGTCTTCTCAGTAGCCCAATGAAGAGACAGTAAAGGAATGGATAGCTATAATACACATATCTGGCAGAAAAGGTTGCAATTTTCTAAGTATGTACAGGAAAAGGAAAGCATTCCTGGTCATTCTTATATGTTCAATCAGCCACAGTTAAATTTCCAAAACTATGCCAATAATTCTAAGTAAGGAACATCTAATAAATCTCAGGGGTTTCACTTTTATTTTGAGCCTTAATTACTTCCTCCAATCTGCTATGCTTTATTTACCTTTCTTTACAATGAGCATAAACTAGACAGCTCCTGTCTTTTTCCCAGTCTGTACCTCACGTTAGCTGAAGCCATTAATATCATTGTCTAGACTAGTCTCATACAAGCATAGGTTTTGTGCAGGTATCAGTGAGGCGTGTAAAAGTTGTTTCTTATTAAAACAGTCACACAAATTCTGTCAAATGCTGGCACAGCATATTCATGTTCTTTTGTCAAAATCATTATAACATTACACTATTAGTATTCTCATTAAACATGTCCTTTTTTTGTATTATGCCACAGATAGCAACAAAACAATCAAATGTCATGATATGTCATTATTTATATAATATATTCTATTATATATTATTTGCTTTGGTAGTTTGTTGCAGAATTCCATAGATTTTTTTTTACCATATATCCTAAAACCTGATATGGAGATCTAATGCCATGCACTGAAAAAAAAAATAGAGTTCAATGCATAAACCTGACATCATAACATATTTTCTCACCTAATTCTGACCAAGGGCAGTATTATATTGCACAGCTTACATGTGACTAAGCCTACAGCTAAAAGAAATTATTTTTTAATTGCACCTGTGTCATCCAAATGTAGGAAAGCTACACGGTAAGACATTTTCTGAGCACATAATGTATAATCTGTACAAGTATATGTTATTTTCGTTTTGTATACTTGCATTCACGCTAGTCAGCTTGCACAGCTTTGCCTTTGCTCAGCTGGCAAAGGCTATGTAACTTGCATACAAATAAATTCTCTCAGTAAAGGTGAGGATGCATGATGGAAGCATAATATCATATGATTTCTCATTAAATTTCTGAATGACTTTCCTTATATGTCAAAGAGTTCAAGTAAAAGAAAAATAACTAACATAAGAGAAACCAAACTAACCTTGAGAAACCAAATGGATGAGCAAGAATTTCACACACCTTTACTATCTCTTTGAAAGAAAAAAACTGGTCTTGAGTTCAAGCAAGTCCCAGACATAAGAGAACACCCTCTCTCAAGACAGAGAACAAACTTGATGAAATTTCACCTGTATCAAAGTGAAGTCAGAAATTAGAAATAAAATGTAAAAATATCAAGTAAGCAGTAAACATAAGAAATTATTAAGAGCATAGAATTGATACAAGAAACTTAAGACAGCACACTAAAACCTTGGGTTCCAGGACTAGGAAAAATAAGGTCTAGCTTTCAGGAGAAAAAACCCCATCCAAAGGCCCTACCAAAGAATAAAATCTTAATAGTTGCATAGGTGTATTAGTAAACAAACATGAGGGAATACATTCAGCAGGTAATTCGAATTGAAATTCTAAAAGAAGCAAGGGGCATTCTTTATATCATAAAAATAGAATAATTGTAGAATAAGTTGTTTTTACCTGGTTGATCCAACCCCTGCATTACACTTTCTGTACTTTTTCAGTCTGTGTCCTTCTGTGAGCAAGTGATGGGAAAAGTTATTGTGTTAAAAATATTCTTTTTTTCTATGGTAGGGCTCTTTTAGTAAGTGGTTTAGTACAATATTTCAAGTTCACAGCTACACCAGGTCTACAAAAGCGTTGGTGAAGTAGCATGAAGCTGAAATCTGGGGGATAAGCAAGTGGAGGAGCAAAGACAAAGGAGAAGACACAATCCAAACTGCTATCATATGGAAAACCACATTTCTGATTCTCCCAGACTGTAGCCACATGATGCAGAGCTACCTCATCAAAGGAGCTGACTTGAGCATCCTCGTGTGCCTGAAGAGTCCCTGAAATTTAAGCATGGAAATTATTCAGTTCACCATTTGGATTGGCACTGTTTCTGTAAAGTCACAGAGAAGCATAACTGTAAGTGCAGATGAGGCAAATAGTGTGTGACATAGCATCCATCACTGGTGAGCTTTCTTCTTCAATCAACCAAACACAGGTGATATGCATAGGATGAAGTAATGTCAATGGACTGTCCAGAGTGGAAGATTTAATAATTCAGCAGTGAGGGCAAAATAAGCACCTGTAAAGAAAAAAAAAAAAAAGCACTGAATCCTCTCTGTTTCTCTGTCAAAAACATGCTTTTCAGAATCTTGAGATTTTTGTTCCTTACCAGAAGCAGAACACAGCTCCATCCAGTCATTAACTATGAGGTAGTCACATAACTATGTCTAGAGTAATTGTGATCAGAGAGAACAAAGGTATCTAGATCTTACAAAGTCTGGTTTGATTAACTCTATCCATACCTATACTAAAAATTATAAGTTGATATCTTAGAGAACTTGTATTAGTATTATTAATTTGTACAACAGTTAATCAAGCTTGTAATACTACTTCAGTAAAAAGTTTTTACATAGTCTGTTCTGGGGCAGGTATTTTGTATCAAGAAAAAAATGCCACTTAATTTTATTTTCTATTGATCTGAATGTATAGTACATCATATTTATTTCGGGGACCAAAACTGATGAAACTGACAAAGGGAAAAAAATCAAATACCTACAGCAAAAATAGAAAAGGGTCCAAAGAGGTAAACAGAGTAATGATGGTAATAACCTAGAAGTTGTAGGAGAAGAGTATTTTAGATTGGAAGATTTGGATGGAAGAATCTCCATACTTAATATGTGTTTTATATAAGATTATATAAGATCATATAAGATCATTACTGTATCAAAAAACGAAAAGGAAGCAGCTAAAAGCTAAACATAATGCAAAAATACTTTGAAGATATTGATATAGATGGATAATATAAATATTTTCTAAATGTGTCTCTCATAGCATAGACAATATATTTTTTAATTTCATAACACAGCAAATTAAAGCCCAATGACACTCAGGTTTTTGAATCACTGTACTATGCCCAGATGCAGCAGTGATCTTAATATCATAAAATATAACTAAGTTAGCACACATTTATTAACTCAAAAGCATTAAAATTCTGTTAAATCACTTTCAAAAGACAAAATTAAGATTTGCCTGGTTTTAAAGTCTGTAATTTTGGTCTGTGGATGTTAATAACATATCTGAAATTCCCCAAAAAATCTGCTTATTCTGTAGTTCAAATAAGAAATTCCAGTTTAAGAAAACTATGTATGTGTGTTTTTAAATTGTCACTGGAATGAAGATTCAGGAAGGAAATGCCAAACTGTGTTTTCTAATGAATACACTTTAACTGTTTCTCTGCAGAAAACCTGCTATTTATATTTTAATGTATCCCTGATATTTATATGATCAAAGCTATAGAACAGTACTGCTGTCAGAACAGCATAACATTACTAGAATCCTTAGAAAAACAGTCTTTTCCAACAGTAGTTAAAAAAAAAAAACAGTATATTTTAATGATTTTGTATTCTTTTTCAAAATCACTGTACTTCAAAATGAATTTTAGCTTTCTTATTTTTTTCCCCAATTGTTTTAATGAAGATTAATTTTAGGGAGACTTTCCTACTATTAGCAACGTCTCCTATAGATACAATTCTTCCCTTCCAGCATCATTTCCATTCAAACTCCTCTATGGAGCAGCAGGCTGCAATTTCTGCATCCGTGCTGTAATTCTACTGTAATTCTTGCACAGAAGCCTAGTCAATCAACCCTGTCCTCCCCATGCTAGCCAACTGTCCCTTTAATACATCCACAGAATTCAATATGAATTGAATGAATAGAATTGCAGTGCTAGGGAGACAGTCAGCTACTACAGAGAGATGGGATTGATTGACATTAAAGCATCTCTGGAAGAGTTATAGAAGAATTACAGCAGAGTCACTGAAATTGCACCCTCCACACCTCATGAGAGGGAAGGGAAGCTACAAGAGACACTACTAATAAATAAATATGCCTTCCAACTAAAGCTGCATCAAAACCTTTTTTTTTTTTTTTCCTTTTTGTATCCCCAGCTTCAATTTGTAAGCAGCTTTTATTAACTATGTGAAAATTGGGTGCGACTTCAATTCTACAGTGGTTACAATTCTAGGATAGTATTAATTCAAAGTCAGATGGCATTTTTTTAAAGCCAGAATGTAACTTTTCCAGTTCATTCTTCCCTTTCCTCACTATTGTACAGTTGGAAGTATATGGGACTTACTCATATTGAATTGTAGGCGTTTTTTAGTACCAGAACAGGAATACATATAGTATAGTTGCAAGGTAAACACAGTTTCTATTTTTCAGTTTGTCCTAGTTTAGGGCAAATCTGGGAGAAAACTTCCGAACTTTTTTTTCTAGAAAGCAGATTCAAGCAGTCCCTGCTTCAACTGGCTTGGGAATATATTTCTTTGGAGAAAAGTGGAAAAAACCTGTTTATTTAATAGGTAAAGCATCCACTAGCACAAAAAAAAAAAAAAAAAAAATTAAACAATAAAATTTCTTGTCACTCTAAAAGAGATGACAAACTCAGAAAGTCCCCTTCATGGGCTGTAGCTCGGCTCACTCAGTCTCTTATCCGTGCCTCTGGCGCTGGAAATGCCGCAGCCCAGGCCCGGCACGGTGGGCCACAGGTGCGAGCTGCCAGCGCTTGTCTCAGTGTTCAGTCCAGAGCAGGTCTAAACAGTTCTAAGGAAAAAAAGAAAACTACAGTCCAGGGAATTTCTCTGCCTCAGCTAGCTAGAAACTTGCTAAAAGCAAAGGAGAGCTCTGTCCCATCATCTGTCTGCAGACAACACAGTCCAGGAGAAGGATTCGGGTGAGCAAGTGCAGTTTCTGAAAACAAACTCTGTGCCTCTTCTCTCCTCTCCCTTCGCTCTCAGAACCAGTCTTAAAGGTGAAAAACTTATTTCTGGGCTAAACAGACAAATGGGGATAAAGTCATAAAGTCATCATGAAGTCACCCCAGGACACAGTTGTAATAAACTATATAATTATTTATTTAAATTGCCTGGTTCTGATTTTGCTTTAATCAGAAGAGAAGGTGAATACGCTGAATTTAACTAAACACTAATTCCTTCTTTATAATGAGTCTTGCTCCAGATTATGCAAACTTCATAATGAAGTTAAATTTAACAAAAAATGATAGTCTTTCATTCTAGTTGCATATAGATTATTTAGAGTTATACTCAGATAACATATGTAGGTGTGTCTTGTTAGCTTTATTTTGAAGATTTTCATAGTTGTGCCTAAAGATGAAATTCTTCTTGGTATAATGTCACTGGCAATAGATGGTGGTGTTCAGACTGTAAGTAAATATGTTTTTTTAAAGTTCCCTATTTTTGTATGTTTTCAGACATATTTGCCTTTGTCTTGTTTTTCTGCTGCCCACCAATAAATAGCAGTTGTTTCATCATCAGTGAAACCTTAAATCATATAAAACAATTTCTTTAAGTATTGGTTTCCTCACACTTTTTGAAGGTCTTTATAGATTGTGATGGATATTATGACACACATTTTTCCAGATTTATGTCTGAAGCTGTAAATTCTAGAAGTATATTCAATTAAATAATCAGATTTTGAAAAAGAAATTAAAACATTTTATTCCACTCTGAAGGCTGATGCTGTTATCTCATCCATGTTAAACCATCTGGACAGAATATTTAGGCTTATTTTTTGATTATTATTTTTGTAATATCTGTAATAATAAATCATTACAAAAAAAAAAAACAAAACAGTTCTTTTGAGGTAACAGAATGTTTTTTGAATTATCTTGAATAAATCCACTTACAGTTTTGCAGTGTTCCAAAACAAAAATAGGTACAGAAACTGCTTTTCTGAAGTCAGTTACCATAGAAGGGAAGTATAATAATAAAATCCATCATGAGATCATACTTTATTGATTTAATCAGCTTAAAAATGTATGGATTTTTATGTGGCTACATTTCTATTTTATTTAACTGAAACAAATGTCTAAAAAATGTATGAATTATTAATGCTTAATTGTAATATTGTTTGGGTTTTTTTTTTCTTTAGTAATGTCAATGAAACAAATCATCCATTTCAGGCACACAAATTACATAAATCAAATATACAATAATTTATATGAATGATGTAGCTCAAAAATATTTTGAGCATGCTAAGAAAACCCTTACAGTGCTTAAAACCAGTTCTATGCTCTTCCAAATGCTAAGTGCAAAAGGAAGTGGACCAGAAGAATAACAGTTAAAGGTAATCGGTTGGCTTGTCAAGAAAACAAGTTTGTTAGAGATGAAAAGACTAATCTCTCCTTGTTCTTGTGTCCAAAGAGAAGAGGAATAAGGAAGATCACAAAGTTGCTCCTATTTGCAACAGAAAACTAAGAATGATTAAGAATGGATCGACGTCTTGAAGACCAAAGAGAGTGAAAGGCATCTTTTTCCATTGTTTGTTTGGATATTTTTCATTCAATTAAAATGAAAATGCTTAGTGCTGCAAGAAGTGTACTGATAACTTTTATCTTCCTTCTTACCATGAAGGTAAGAGCTCCATTCTGTCCTTGACACACAGCAGACAAGGTACCACCTGGTATTCCCAAATCTCATACTCTCTTGCTAGTAAAAAGAAAACCAAACTGAGAAGTATATGAAAACTTCTTGCTTAGGGAAATTCAGTATAGGAACGGGCAGTCATGCAGCATATATTCTCATTTGCTATATTTGTTAAAGCACATCTGGATATTCAGACTGAACATCCATGCTGCCTGCAACAATCTTCTTGTAATGCTGGATCTGTATTTGTCTCTTTCTGCATCTCTTTCCTTGGATATCCTTCATCAGACAGTGAGATAAAGTAAGATGAGCACAACTTAAAGAGCAGTGCAACAGTTTATTGGCTAATGCTCAAAGAACAAGTGACTGGAACTAATACCTTCTAGACCAAGTATTTATTTGCTCACAAAGCACAAAGAAACAACCAACTAATCTTTGTGACCTGGCAGTCATCTACCAGATGGGGAAAGGTCAATCTTCATTGCTGCTAGTAAGACATCATCAACATCATGTTCATTGAGGATGTTTTTAATCCTTTATATTTTTTCAGATAAGTCATAAAATCATAGAAGATCCTGAGTTGGAAGGGATCCACAAGTATTTGTCTTATGTAATCCCTGAACTGTTAATGACTGCTGTCTCAACAATAATACTATTGTCTTTTTTTACCTTTCTCAGTATACTTCTTTCCTGGTTGGAGAGTATGGAGATACCTAGTGATATATGAACTTGTATCATGGGAATGTTGGAATATATTTAAAGCATGTTTTTCTATATCATAAAATTTGTTCAGTTACAGCCCTATTCCTTGGAGACACCCTTGGAAGTCTTTATTTAAAATTTCTCTGGATACAGTCTTTACCAATCTACTCTCATTGAAACTCTTTGAGCAGTAACTTGGACTACATGATTTCCAGAGGTCTCATTAAACCTAAATTGATATATGATTCTATGACATCTTCCAGAAAGGAATGCCCTGGAATACATGTCTGTTGAAGGAGACAAAATAAAGTGCACAGGTATATGGAAGGGCAATGAGAGAAGTCCTATAAAAATTTTACAGATGAAGAAAGGAATTTGCAAAGGAAACTCACAGAAACATGCAAAGGTTTGGATTGGAGAAGACCTTAAAGACTATCTAGTTCCAGTCCCTCCACCATGGTCTTGGTCACCTTTTACTACACCAGGTTTCTCAAAGCCCCATCCAATCTGACCTTGAACATTTCCAGGGATAGGGCATCCAAAACTTCTCAGAGTAACTTGTTCCAGGATCTCCCCACCCTCACAGAAAAGAGTTTTTTCCTGATGTCCAATCTAAGCCTAACCTCTTTAAGTTTAAAGCTTTTACTCCATGTCCTATCAGCACATGCCCTTGTAAAAAGTCCCTTACCAGCTTCTACAGGAAGTAGTCATAAAGATAAAGCTGTGAGAAATGTGGAGGAGAAAAAAAGACATTAAAAGTTATTCTTTCAGATGAATTGCAGACATAATTTCTCCATGCAACCCCATGATTTTTGGAATTTCCTTGATGTATTCATCATTCTTTATTTAATTCTATGCTTTGCTTGTTCAGATGAATGCTTCCTTCTTCAAACCTGGATGAGCCTTACATAGAGGGGAAAGACCTCAGTTGAGAGAAATAACATACACCTCAACAGGTCCACAAGATCTGTATGTGTAAGATCACAGAAATCTGGATGTCTGTGCTGCTGGAAACTATAAACAAATTCAGTGTTGTCATCCATGTTCTCCCTCTAAAGAAAGCTGTTAATGAATAATTTGTTTTAAATCAAGCCAGAAACATTTCAGAAAGTTGGTCAGTCCTGATCTTCATGATAAAAATAATGTCATTTGGAGTAGATCTCGTTGTCACTTAGGCTAGAAAGGAACATTAGCCTTGTTCTTTATCAAATTTGATGTTATGATTTTATTGCTATTTCAGCCTTGGAAAATGTTCAAAGGCAGAGCCAATATTCCTTTCAAAGGGAGTACCAGAAATCTTGTTCCCTGTATCAGTGTCATGATTTTCTTTCTTTTTGCCTTTATTTATATTGTTTTAACTCATTCTCAGCCTAGAATACAGCTGTTTGGTTTTTCTTTGTATGTTAACACTGTATCCTGCAAATGGAAGTTTTCCTGGCACAAATCATGATATACAGAAATATTCTACAGAAAGAAAATATTCCTAAATTGACCTTATCAATGCAATATATTATGCCCTAAAATTTGACTGGTGTTCCCAGTCACCCAATTAAGCAACTTTTATTCCCAGTCCAGTAATATGAGGGTGACTGAAGTAGAGGTTCTACATTTTTTGGTCTAGTTATCCTTCTGACATCATATTTCTTTTTCTTTACTTCTGAGGCTGACCAGTGTATTTCATGATAGAGAGCAACAGCACATTAACAGCAGCTGTTGAGATTTTCTGTGTATGTGTGAAATAGGAGCCTATCAGATGTGAAGTAGATAATGAACAGAACATGTCTCATGATTGTTACCCATACAACAAAAAGGCTGGCTGGCAACACAGCCCATCATTAACTGTCCATAAAGTTCTCTCTAGCATAAACTCTAATATAAGTCCATAAAATTTGTAGAACGTTATCAGAGATAATCAAACAAGTGCTGAGTATGTCAGTCTTGGATTTAGAAGCTGTACAACTATATTTGTAAAATGTTTCATCCAGTTGAAGTGGCTGAGAAACAAATCTCATTAGCCCAGGCACTCATTAGCACTGCATCAACATATCTGCATTGGCTGTGGGAATCTGAGCCGACATTGCTGTTCACTGTTTTGCCACAGTACATCAATGTGTGAGTTCTTGTTGCTTGCTTCAAGCTATACTGAAAATACAGACCTCATGAATTACTGAAAGCATCGTGCACTAAGAAATCAACAGATCATAAAAGGAAAAAATTAGTTCAAAGAATTCTGCAAAAAATAAACCTTAACTGTTCCTTTGCCAGATTCCTCTGGATCTGCAGGTGCATCTCATCAGGTCTCATGGACTTGTGCACATCCAAATTCCTTAAACATTCTCAAACATGCTGGCAGTTTTTAATTCTCCCAGTCCCTACTTTTGTCTTTTATGGCTCAGGTTGTGTTGCTGGAGCACTTACTGGTGAAGATCAAAACAAGAAAGTGATTAAATACCTTAACCTTCTCCTGGCTAACTAGGTCTCCTCTTTCCTCTGTGGAGGAAGGAAATATTTTCCCTAGCCGTCTCTTGCCATTAGTGCCCTTGGCCAGGTTTCATTTTATCAGGATTTCAGCTTCTTAACCTGATCTCTGGCTGCTTGGATAATCTCTCTGTATTCCTCCCAGGTTAGCTTACCCTGTTTCCACTCTCTGTAAGCTTCTTTTTTGTGTTTGAGGTTGTTCAGGAATTCCTTGCTTATCCACACAGCCATCCTGGCATTTTTGCCTATGGTGACCTTCAATCAAGCTTTCTTGAGCCCCTCTTCTCTCCAAGGCTTTATCACATGGCGCTCTACCAAGCAGAACCCTGAAGAAGCCAAAATTTGTTTTCTAGAAGTCTAGAGTAGTGAGCTTGCTGTATGCTCTTCCCATTTCGCTAAGGATCTGCAAGTCCAGCATTTCATTGTCACAGCAGCCAAGGCTGTCCTTCAACATTACATTCCCCACTTCAACAGCTCCTCCTTGCTGGTAAGAAAAAGGTTCAGCGCAACATCTCCTTGCTGTACTTGGAGAGGGACATTGCCATCAATACATTCCAGGAACTTGCTTATGCCTTTCTTTGTTTTCCTTCCAACACAGAAAAATTGATGTGCTATTGGGGCAATTGAAGGCCCCCACAGGGGCTTGTGAACATGAGGCTGCTCCTATTTGTCTGTAAAGGGCATCATAAGTTCAGTCTTCTGTTGGGTTGCCTGCCCCAGACCCCCACAATAATGTCCCCTGTCCCTGCTCTCCCTTTAATCCTGACCCATAAACTCTCAGGCTGCTGCTCATCCATCCCTAGGTGGAGCTCCATGCATTCCAGCTGGCCATTGACAGGGAAGACAACACCCTCTCTTTGTCTGTCCTTCATAAAGAGCCTGTATGCTTGCATTCCACAGCAGCCATTCCACCACATCTCCATAACAATAAGACCATAGCCCTGCAGGCGTATGTGTTTTTGTAACTCCTCTTGTTTATTCCCCATGTACTTGTTAGAGGCATTTAAGTTGGGCCCAGGATGAAGCTGACTTCCTGGCTGCATTTGCAATTGTTATTTTCAGAACGTATTTCTAAGCAGGTATTTATTTCGTGAAGTTGTACAAAGAAAAACACCCTACCTGTCACAGAACAGACTCTAAGCAAATAAAAAAGCTAAAAAGTGATGGCTCTACACATCTAAGATCTAAGGTGACATGACAAAAGAAGCACTATTAAAGTAGCAAGAGAGATAAAGGGTAATAACCCAAATATTCTACATTTGAAATAAGGCATAGGAAGAATTTGGAAGAAACACATGTACAATTCTCTCTCTAAAAATAATGTAGAGATGAGGTAAAGTTCAAGTACCCAAACCCATTTGAAAATATCAGAGGTCAGTTGTTCTCAGGCTTACATTAATGACATTAATTTGTGTTTGTATATCTTACCAACATTTTGCCCTCCTCCTCCTACTTTTAGCGTTCTAATCATATATTCACCTTCAAAATAGTTTGATATCTTTTTAAAATTAGCAGTGAAGGATATGTTTTCTTCTTTTCCTCCACAAGTATAACTCTCCAGAGGGATACTGGTCTGAAGCCCAGGAGTAGTGCTGCAGGCTTAGACTAATAAATCATTTTTAATCAGATTGTTTGTATCACTGTAGTAGTGTTAATTTCCTTTTAAAATCTTTATGTCCAGAGAACTCACAGTAATTTCTTTCAGCTTTCACAGTTTCATCTTCTGAATTCAAAAGATAAATACATAAAGTAGAATCCCCCACATATGCAAAATTCGAGGTACTAATGGATTATTATTTGATTGAGTTTTCATTTCTAGATTCAAAGTAAGAGAACCATGTTTTGCAAAACATAATTTCAAAGGAAAATTTAAAACTATACAAAAAAATTGCTTCTTTTTTATAGATACAACAAAAAAATCTTAATTCCTCTCTGTTCATCATTAAATTAATAATATTGAGTTTGCTAATACTGAAAACATTAGTAGGAATTTGTATCTTCTCATGTCCTTGTCTTTGTTTCATTTGTGTGCATGAATAATCTAAAAATATTTGTTGAATTTCTTTGGCCTCAAAATATGTATATGTTCCCTTCTACAATAAAATAAATGAACTAGACAACAAAAGGGAATATGAAATCCCTGAAGAAAGTATATCCTAAAATAAATCAGAATATTTTAAGAATAAAGTAATGAATCCATTTCATTATATCTTGCAATGAGAACAGCAATCTGAACATTAGGAAGTTCAGATTGTAATGCATCATAGACTTCCATATAGAGAGCAGAAAAGCAATTCTAATAAATAGGCAGATCATATAAAAATGATTTGTATCAATATCTATCAGTCTGAACTCTGACAGTAGTGCACCCACTGTTTCCCCCAAAGTAGGCAATAATGAAAAAGTGTCTCTTCCATTTATGCATTAATTTCAGGACTGATTGCACCTAACCACATTGAATCTGTCCACATCCTTTTCAAGCATGGCAACTAATGATCACAATTCCTGTCATGTAGATCAGTGCTTCAACATCCGGTTGGAAATTGTCAACTCTGCATACTACAAATCTACGTCCTGTCAATATTACAAATTGATAAGCAGACAGGTGCCATTTCAGAACTCCTCTCATACTGTTTTAAGCTGTGCTGAACCATTTTGTCAAATAAAGCTCAAAAATGTATTTCCCTGAGCTCAAAAAATGTTTCCCTGCATTTGGTTTTTAATACACAATATTGCATGTGTCCATTTCCAGGTTTTTACCCTGAGTCAATTTTTACTCTTCAGGATGGTACAACTTTAAGGTATAATGTCCCAAAATACAACACTGAGAAAATATAACAATTTTCTATGCTAGCTTTTCAGTTAGGCAATAACTCATACACAGAGGACATCTAATGGATCTTTTGCAGATCAAATTCAATAATTTTACAGGCTGGAGAATTGAGAACAGTCCTGCTGAGAAGGACTTGTGGGTCCTGGTGCACAAAAGGGTGGACCTGAGCTGGAAATGTGCATTTGAAGTCCAGAAAGTCAACCCTATCCCAGCCAACCCTATCAAGCCAACTTGCACCAGAAGAGTTGGCCAGCAAGTCTGTGCAGGTGATTCTTCCCCTTCATTCTTGGGAGACCTTGCCTGGAATACTGAATCCAACTCTGATGTCCTCAGCATGATATGATGATATGTATGTACCTGTTGGAGTGAATCCAGAGGAGAGCCATGAAGATGACTGGAGGGATGACATATCTCTTCTATGAGAAAAGTCTGAGAGAGTTGAGGTTGTTCAGTCTGCAGAAGAGAAGGCTCTGGGGAAACCGCATTGTAGCCTTTGAGTACTTAAAAGAACTTTTTGAGACGGATGTGGACAAACATTTCTCAGGGTCTGTTGCAATAGGACAAGATGTGATGGTTTTAAACACATAGAAGGTCAACTTAGATTTTATATAAGGAATGAGTATTTTACAATGAGGGTGGTGTGACCCTGGAGCAGGTTGCGCAGAGAGGTGGTGTATATCCCATCACTGGAAACATTACTGGTCAGATTGGATGGGAGTCTTAGCAACCTCTTGTAGTTTAAGATGTCCCTGCTTATTGCAATGGAAGTTTGAACTAGATGACCAGTAAAGATGTCTTCAAACTCAAACTGTTCCATGATTCTATGATTCTATGATTCTGTGATGATTCTATGATTTTCATATTTATGTCTCTCACCATCTTCTTTAATGGCTTCCAAATTCCAAAAAATAATAAAGAAATTAGAGTGAGGACAAAAAAGAAAAAAGTATACATCAGGAATAAATTATTGTGAGAGAAAAATTATATTTACAACATAAGCTTCACTTTAATTATTATGCAGAACATAAAAGCAACAATGAAATAAAATACAATATGATCAATAAATAGCATAGTGTTAATCATATTAAATAAGGGACATTGCAGACAATCGAGAAAAGGTCAGTGATAATTTACCTACTACTGCAAAAATCTACTTGACAGATTGCTAGCTTTTCTGAAGGAATAGACATTTTAAAAGTTAGAGAAGAAGAATGAATGCTGTCAGATTAGGCAAAAAGAGTACTTACAAACTAGGAATGACAAAGAGATAATCATTCTGACATCAAAACTTCTGCATAAAATAACATGTACTGTTAAAAAGTGTGAAGAGTTTTGTTTGTAATGAATATTTTGACAGATATGTCATACAGGTTTCACCTCTCTTCCAAATTTCCATTCTATTAACACAAAAGAACAAAAGTAAGAAAAACATTTTTGGTAGTATGGTAAATGTACATATATATGCATACATATTTTAAGATATATATGTGCTCTGACAGTTAAGGAGTATGTGGTCTGACCTTTTGAGTATTTTCTGATTTGTTTGCTTTGTAAATCTCCTACCTCTGTTTTTAAGATAAACACCACAGGAAACGTCCATTGGATTTTTATTTCCAAAAGATTTGAAGTATTCTCCAGCTACTTAAAAGGTGTTGATCTAAGCCTCATACCAACAGTGTGGACAAGTGCCCTTTTCAGGTCACAGATTTTTTATGCAAAGAAAGTTCTATAAATATTTTCAATATTTTTTTTCAGATGGAAAAATGTGTTCTCATTTCTATAGATATTAATTTATTATGTGATTTTTTCACACTATACCATTACCCATTTCAAAAACTGTAGAATAAACTCAACACCAATCCATTTATCTATATCTATGTGTGTTTGTGTTTGTGTACTTATATTTATGCAGTCTCCCTGTCTGCCCACGTAAAGTCCATGGTGGGTTAATCCCTGCCAGACACTATGCCTGGCTCTTGCTCCCTCCCATCTTCCACAGGATGGGATCAAAACAGAAGGAAGGCAAGAAGGCTTGC
Source organism: Vidua macroura (assembly GCF_024509145.1). Lineage (NCBI taxonomy): Eukaryota > Metazoa > Chordata > Aves > Passeriformes > Viduidae > Vidua > Vidua macroura. The sequence continues at coordinate 124,284,950 of NC_071571.1, read as the reverse complement.
AGATCGAGATCATGACAGTTCAATAAATTAAGCAAAAACCACATAAGTGACCAAAACAGAAAAAAAAAAAAATTTTAGTTCTTCCCATTAGTAGGCAGATGTCCTTTTACTTCCTGGGAAGGAGAGCCCTTAGCATGCATAACAGTTGCTTGGAAATACAAAGACCACAGTCTCAAACTTCCCTCTTTCTACTATTTTCCCCTGAGCTTCTTACTGCTGAGCATGACAGCTTGCAGTATGGAATATCCATTTGGTCAGTTTGGTTAAGTTGTCTCAACTATGTTCACCCACAAATTCTTGTCCACCCCAAGCTTATTCAGAAAGAAAATGAGGTGAAGAAAGCAAGCCTTGGTGCTGTGCATTGCTGAGCAATAGATGATTACTGCATTATCAACACTCTTTTAGCCACAAATGCAAATCACAGCATCGTATGGGTTGCTATGAAGAAAGTTAACTTCATTCCACACAGATTCAGTTCAAAATCTCATTTCCTATTTGCAGATGTGAGGAAAGAGGTAAATTTTATACTTCCTCCATCTTTCTAATTTTTACCATGTTGCACAAAGAGAAAATTATGAGACTACATCAAGACTGAACCTAAAGATAGTAGTGCACCAAGCAAAAGTTGACAGCTCTACTCTGATTTGTTTTTTTTAAGTAGATTGTTGCATCCCGGGTTTGGGTTCAGATTAGGGGTTCTGATATATGTTAGTTAGGCGGTTCTGTGTACCCCTGTGCACCTGCCCATGTTCCCCCCCCCCACGGTGGCCCACTCCAGGTCTCTTACCATTGGAACATCACCATGCCAGTCCTGTAACCACCCCCTGTCCACTCCGGAGAGTTCTGTGTCTGTTACCCCGTCCCCGCAACCCCGCTCGTCCCGGAGCCCCGTGTCTGCCCCTGTCACATCCCCGTTGGTTACCCCGGTCCACGTCACTCCCCCATAGCCTGCCCCCATTGGGCGAGGGAGGCTTCTGCCCCCCTCGGCCCGGCCCCTATAAAATCCCGCGCGCCCCCGGTCTCAGCGCCATTTTGTCCATGAGGCGCTGGGGAGCAAGCCGCGGTTCTCCATCACAGCTCCCCGTGGCAAATAAAGCCTTCCAGCTAACCACGCGGACAGACTGGACATTCCTTCCCTCTTTGTCTCGCCCCTCGCGCCGGCAGCAGAGCGCAGCCGGCCCCACCCCGGTGCGCAGAACGCAGCAGCGCCCAGGACAAGCAGCAGCCCCAGTCCCGCCGAGAAGCAGCACCATTCCAGGCTCTCCGGAGCTGCCCAGGACCAGGGAAAACAAAGCAAGCCGCAGTAGATAGGTTATGGAAGCCAGAAAAGAACCAGAGATCACAGAAGGAGGAAAGCGTACAATTATATTGGGTCAGGGCATTGGGACAACCTAATCAGGTCTTACTGTCTTAATGAACTTAATTTCTACATAACTAGAAGATAGAAACAATAGAACTAAAACTTTGTATATATATATATACATATACACAGACACACATATACATATATACAAACCTCTAAGTATTATATTAAATTTATACTATTAATATAATTTATTATATTAGATATATAATAGTTATATATATAAGTTTAGCTATGGAGAACACATCAGTCTTTAACAATACCGCAGTCTTGCTGGGAATGCCAAAAAACAGGTGGACATTGTCCATAAAAGGATGCACAGATGACTTTTCAGTAAATCTTCACTATGAATTTTGGGGCTTTTTTTGCTTTGCATTTTCTGAAACGGTGAATTATGTAGCTGATGAAAAATATTTCCATATCACTTAAATTTAATGTACTTGTCTGTAACTCTGGGAAGACTTCAGAACAGCTGGAGCAATTGACATTGTGACAACTACCTAAGAAATATCACTATATAGTAGAGCATAAAACTTTAAAACCACTTCTAGAATCAGATGGATTTACACCTGTAAAACCTCGGAGTTACAACAACAGAATAGATAGCACACTTTAATGCCAAAGCAGGTGAGACAGGACAAGAACTAAATTTTCCATATAAATCAGGGATTCATTATGTCCTGTCAAGTACATCCTTCTTCTAAACAAGGAAAGGATGGCAATTCTGTCCCTTACTGCCAAGTCCCACAGCTTAGTGGAGAGCTAGTACCTAAAAATCAACAACATCAAAAGAACTTTGAGCATACAGAGAAATTATTAAAAGAGTCTTCATTAAGACTACATTACAGCATGGGTTTATACTTTACTCTGTGGCAAAATGAAATCTCTCCCAAATCCCAGCTACAGATCTATAGTGCAGCTGAGTTTCTATGACAATTTTAAGGGAAAAAATAATAAATTAGTCAAGACAGTCAGCAAGTCCTTTTTTTAACAAACAGTTATTATTCAAAATCTAAATCAAGGGGATTTTATCTCGGTTTAGACTACTTGTAACAATAAATATGTTTCAAGACAATAAATAAAACATCCAGGCTGAACACAAGTCCTTCAGAAACAAAAGAATAACCAACATCAGAATGTCAAGAATATCAGAATGTCATTGGAAAGTTATTTGATGCTTAACCATATTTGCAGAATGTTTCTGTAATTAGGTTTAGCAATTTAAAACATATTTTCTTTAATAATGAACACTTAATCAAAGAAAAAAGTAATAAATTTTGAAAAAAAAAAGAAGATAGGATTTTGTAAATAGGAGTAAAGTAAATTATTCTACTCATGGTTCTTCATTTCCTCTAACACTCAAATATCAAAACCTGAAACAGAGCAAATAGCTCACCTCTTTCCCTTGAAAGTAATTAAAGATAAAATATGCTCTACAGCTGTCACACAAATGAAAGAATGGAAACAATTTCCAATAACAGAAAGAAGAAATAAGTTTTTCTATTATTAGAATTATGTCAAACATACATAGTACTTTCTTCTAATATGGAAAAGTCAATATCAGTAGCAAACTTATTTTCAATCCCTTTAAATACAGTGTCTAAAAGCTACATAGAAACTTAGCTATAGTGAGTCTTGGAAAGCCTCTGGAAATCTTTTTTGTGTGTGTCCTACAGTTCCCAGTGCCCTTATTTCTGTTATGGGAATGGAGTATAAAATCAGTTTATTCATTTTCACACATAATTCGGTGTCTGAGCCTTCTAGTGCTGAGAAGAGGAGATAAAATTTATATGTGCACAGCAAGAAGCAGAGCTTGAGAAGAAAAGAACAAAGGTTGTGTTATTGTGCAGGAATTCTGGCATCTTTGGTTACAACAGACAACAAGAGATTTCTTCCTTCACTTACAAAGATGTTGCAGGTGGTGAAACTATTTTCTTTGTACAGATGTGAGCCATCAGCCTAAAAACCAAACTTCTTGAATAAAAACCAGAGAATTCCTAACATTAATTTTTAGGTTCATCAACATTACAGATAAAAAAGTGTCTCTAATGTAGCACTGAGGGATACTTTGCTAAGGTTTAAATCCAATTGTTTGGGTTGCAGTCACAGGATAGTGGTTGAAATACAAAAAAAAAAATTCAAGAACTTTCCCCACACATTTTTTTTCTTTCTCAGAGGGTGTGAGTTATGAATTACAGTTACTACTGAACTGAAAATATTCTGTATAGGCTTCAGTTAGAAATGGAGTAATTAATTCAGTAAAAATGTAACTCAAGTCTTTATGTACTACACTTCAACACTGCCATATCTTCAAATAAGTTATTAAATACACTGTGAAGTGCAAATCCATGGTAGACCTGCTGAAGTAAGGAAGACAAGGAAAAATTTCAGGAAAGATTTGGAGAGAAAGATTGCATGAAGGGAAGTGCAACAAAAAAACAATACAGAGAAATTAAATTGATTAAAAATGTTGAACAAAAGACAAATGTTTGCTGCAAATCTGTAGCTAAACTATTAGTATAATGTAGAACATGATATTATAGGATAGACATCTTTATGAACCTCTTAAGAAACACGTAATATCTTTTGTCCCTACTGATTCAGGAGCACTGACAAAGACTTTCCTTTGACTGATTGCTCCAGAAAAGAGCAGAAGATATCTTGTGACCTTCAGACCTACCATAAAATTTTGAATTTATTTCAAAACATGATTTGTGCCTGCTAAATTTGGTAGGCAAAATTGTGAATGGCTCAGTAAAAAATAAAAAGCTCCCTTTTTATCCCTGCTTTCATACTGTCATTCAGTATGGATGGTTACAAGGATAGATAGACTCTTTACACATAGCATATCCAGAATCGGGACAATAACCCAAACTTAGCACCACTCCATGATACTCTGCCCTTGTAGCACAAAAGCCTCAGAGAATTTTCACCCTGACACTCTAGCCAGAAAGACGTGAGGCAGTTGGAACTGAGAAAGTTGGAAACACTGGAAATCTGAAACTAAAGACTCAAACCTCCTAAGTTGTTCTAAAAGAGGAAAATAAGAAAGAATCATGGAAAACAGAGAAGAAAACATAGAAATTACGTAGAGGAAAAGACTGTAGGATTGATGGGCATTCAATGAGAATGCATTTTGTATCAAAAACATTTGAACCTTTTGTTTTACTAAACAGGTAATCATCTTCTACTCCTCTGCCTTTCTCGATCTCTCTCTTTCTTGCTCTCTCTCTCTATATATATAAAGGGTCAATAGCAATGACACTTTATGTATTCTCTGCTTTTTCCTTGCAATTTATATTAAATACCAAGTCAGCAGTGATACTGAAAAGACTTTTATTCGTAACTATGTGCAACATTTTATGTAAAATGATTACACAGTGCTAGAGGATGAAAAAAGCATTACCTTGTCAACTTATGGTGGATATAGCACAGCAAGAACATTGACCTGTTGGTGCCAGTCCAGAGGAGGGCCACCAGGATGATTAGAGGAATGGAAGCACCTCTCCTGTGAGGAAAGACTGAGAGTCTTGGGTTTGTTTAGACAGGAAAGGAAAAGGCTTCAGGGTGACCTAGTTGTGGCCTTCCACTATCCAATGGGGACCTAAAAAAAAATGGAGAAGGACATTTTACAAGAGCATGTATTGACAGGATATGGGGGAAAGGCTTCAAACTGACATAGAGTAGGTTTAGATTATGCATTAAAGGAAAATTCCTTACTGTGCAGGTGGTGAATCACTGGAACAGGCTGCCCACAGAAGTTGTGGTTGCCCCATCCCTAGGAAGGTTCAAGGACAGGTTGGGCAGGGCTTGGAGCAACCTGTCTAATGGAAAGTGCCCCTGTCCATGACAGGGGGTTGGAAGTAAGTAATCTTTAAGGTCTCTTCCAACCCAAACCATTTTGTGATTCTATGACTCTATGAACATACAGTTGTCTTCCCAAAAACCTATGCCCTTTTAAATCCTGAATATTTCTTTCCAAAGGAATTCAAGATACTTCATGCTATATTATATATATATATATGTACACTCATATTTATAAAATGGCCCCTTGCAGCTTTTTAAATAATTCTTCATAAAACTCAGTCCTTTAAATACATTTCTTTGAAGAAAAGAGTGAAGTATTGCATGCAGCAAATCTCAGTGTATCTTAACTGATCCTTTTTGCAGGAGTTCCATTTCCTCATTATTTGATGACTCAACAGATTCTCCACACTAAAATAGACAGAAGGTCATAGTCTGTAATTTCTGACCTCCTGTAAAATATCATAATTTTACAGTTTCTTATGGATATCTAGAGGTGCTTGAATATCACTATATGATATTTCCGTCTCTCCTGCTAATTAAATATTTTAGTAATTTCAACATACCTTGGATGTCAAATGTGAATACTAACGCACATTTTCTTCTGCAGGAAAAGTACATAAACATTATATGTATATATATGCATGATTACATCAATTTCTCTTTTTAAAGGTCTTTTCCTAAATCTAGTTGAATGCTAGACAATTTTGGGGCTTTTTTTTCTGCATCAGTACATATAGCATGAAATCATCATGTTTTCTCAATGTAGAATATTTTCTCATCCTCTGCTCTTCCCCATCTGCAAGCATGACCTAATATTCCCCAAAAATATAAAGACTTTGTCAAAATCACGTGATATTCTATTGGCAAACATATTCAAAGAAAGGAAATTAAAAATCAGACATATGGATGATGCATTTGAAAACTTAGGGCTTTTTCCCTTCTATAAAATATTATCTGTCTGCCATCTATAAGTATATTTAATATGGATGATGAAAAATGAAATAGAAATTGTATACTTCAATTCTTTAATTTTCACAATGGTTGTGGAACTGCTCCAGCAGCTGTAACCTTACTGAAGTGTGATCTTTTCTAAATACATAAGTGTAACAGAAATTGTGTGCACACCTTGACAGTATAGAAAGAGGTAAGATGTACTAGCCTACGTGGTTTCCCTCTCAAGTTCTAAGATGAAGGGTGTTATTTATTTATAAGTATTTTCTCTAGCACTAATGTAACTTCTCATATATGAAAAGGATAGAATTCTGCTCATATCATAATATTTCTCCAAATTAACATTACTTCATTGTGTAGTTTACCCTTTGTGTTGTGAAGTCAATTTAGCAAGACTGAGATATTTTTTCAAATATATTTGACTGCAAAGATAAAAGTCATTAAGCCATATAACATAAAAGTCATCAACTATTCTATATCCCAATTTTACATAAGCATAAATTGTTGTAGAGTAGATATAGTACATAGAATGTCAGGTGTCTGTAAGTACATAATGGCTATACTTCCAGAAATTTCCATTTTTGAAGCAAGGCATTTGCATGGAGCTGTCTACAGATTTCCTAAAATTAACTTGGAAAAGAGAACAATTATTGAGGAATTAAATGAAAACAAAATTTATAAAGTATTTTAGATATAGAAATTAAAATTTATGTAAGCAGAAATGGCAGAGAAGCAGCATGCACCCCCACATACTCAAGCCCCTCATACAGGTTGCTACTAAGCAGCATACATCATGTGGGTTTCCTGAATGACTCCTGAGATTATACCAAATCAGGAGTAAATTATTCATTGCCATGCATTTTGGAGACTGGTCTCACGTGGCTTACAAGCAATAGTTCTGATTAAAGAATAATAAGGAGAAATGAAAGGAAGGGTCTTCATAGACATGACTCTCAGACTCTTGTTTTTGGTTCTCACTCAGAAGCATTTTTATAAATCTAAATTGCCCAACAATACTAAGCATGCAATGAAGCAAAAGTGGATCATATACCCTTAATTCTACTTTGTACAGGTAGTTATATTACCTTGACTAGAATTCATTTTAAGCTGCAGCCAGCTTACTGGTGTAACTAAGGTATATTATCTTTTCAAAAGATAAAGCTATATATCAAAGAAAGAGTAGTTAGAAGATGTGCAAAACTTATGGTCTTACAGCTACAAAAATACTGCAATCTAATAGCTATTGTTAGAATAATAGTAACACTAAATACCAACAAGGAAGCCAATGGAACTTTTTTATTAGATATTGCTTATTCTGTATTAAACCAATATGTAACTCAATGTCTGGCTTTTTCATGCTTTATTTGCCTTTTCTTATTGACAGTTTGGTTTTTCCTATATTAGTTGCTAACAACACTCAACTATATGTAAAAATGAAGAAATCATGAAGTCTGAATGAAGAGAAGTTAAACTTTGGTACAACAAAGAAAATGTTTATACAATGCTTACTTACCCGACAGCTGAAGTTTGACTAAATCCAGCAGAAAGCCAGGCAAATATGTTCCTAAAACTTTAATGTACGCCACAAGGAAATTGAGTACGCCATTCTCCCCATCTTCTAGGCACCTGCCTCTACTTATTTTGTAATAAAATATGAAATTGCTTACTTATGAATCCACAACAATGAGAGAAATGAAAAGGAATTCCACTAGAAAAGTAAAGATCTTTTCACCTTTGACAGAAGCTTTTTGTTCAAGGGAAACAAAATCAAAATAATAATTTGATACATATTGCTTATTTTATATAGATATAGTCCATACAGTTTAAAATCTGAAGTTACTTATAAGATTTCTTTGAGTAATATATACACAGGAATTTACTAATAACACTGTTGACAGAAAATTACTTATAAGTTCAAATGGAATACTAACACTGTGAAATGCTATTCTCATAATCACTATACCAGTTAATCATTGTTGCCAGGAACAAACAAACAAATAAACAAATGAGCTATTTAAGTAATTTGATCTGCTTAGAAACATTTGATATCTTAATGCTACTGATTTAGAAATCTGAAATGGAGCAATGTGCTCAAAAACATGATAAGCAAAATCTGGTGCAAGGTAAGTTAAGTTATTTTAAATTACCAGACTTCTGAGCATTTAAAATTGACTTTGTGAAGACTTTAAAAACATGGGGTTTAGAATTAGACTTGAAGGAAAAAAGTTGAGCTCATCTGAGAAACTTCAAAGAAAATTAGTGTATTGGAGATGCTAAACTATGCTTGCCAAAGTATTCCTTGAAGCATTTTAAAAAAACAACCCCCACAGATAAACTAAACCAATTATAAAAATAATTTTTTAAATTATGAAAGATTATATTTTTGATTGGTTCAATCAATTTCAAACACATGAGTAGGAATTAATTACAAAACTAAAGTTAGTAATTCTTCTGGCAAGATGAATTTTGAACAAGTCATATTTTGAGGTGCAAACATGTCCTAAAGTTGTTATAAATTTTATATGACAACTTGTATATAGACCTTACCATGGACATTGCTTTGCATGGATATACTCATATGACACTGTGCATATGTGCACAAACAGTATCTTAAGAGAAAAAAATCCACAAAAAATTAGTAAGTGGGATGTAATTAAACAGAAGAATTTGAGTATAAAAATAAGATCCTTTCTGTAATTTTTCCAATGGCATTACATACATCTGCATCTCTCCCCCACCAAAAAAGAAGACATTTAAGAAATCAAAAGTAACAATGGAATTCACAGTACTTAGTTTAGGATAAAAACTAGTGCAGTCACAGAAGTACATATAGATTTTTACTTCCCTATGTAGAATTCCTAAGAATTTTTGGAGAGCTCTTAAAAATAAAAAATCTAGACCATTTTTAGGCTGTATGGTCTTAGAAACTGTGAAAGGTTTTTTAAAAAGTAGAAACTAATACTATAATGCTCTATTAATTCTCTGTTAATACTTTTTTGGGTCTAACAGTGAGATTCAAATAATTCCGCCCTGGCATTTACTAATCTATTCCACTCAAACTATTGAAGGACTGATATCATAAATCCATACTAATTTGCATTGACTGTTGATATAAAGAACGAGTGTAGATTAATATAAATACTGAAAACTACTGTTTCTGTACTGTAAACACAGCTTGTCCTACCAGGAGCTGTATTGGTTTTAAGAGCTTTCTGGTATTGTTCATTAAGATGAAAAGATAATATACTCTAGTTCTATATTAAATTTCATATGACATTTTGAGTAAGAGGCTAAAATGATACAGAATCAACATATTGCATGTTTTCAAAAGCTGGATTTATTGAGAGAACCTATGAAGGATTGTCACAAATTCTGTTACAGTGGCTTTTTTAAGTCAAGAATGTATTAAAAAAATGTATGCTGTATTTTAATATGCTCCATTTCAGTCACATTTACTTAGACATGATGTACCACTTAATTCACTGAAGTCCTATGGCCTGTATAGTGTCACATATGAGACTTGATTACACTGTTTCTTCTGGCTTTATGACATATGAATCCATTAATATCCACAGATTAAGCAGTTTTATGTCTGGTAGTTAAAGACGCGTGACTGCATTAAAAGAGGCTAAAAAGTTACCATATTTCAATGTAAAATTCTTTCTAATGAACTCTTTACATAAGTAAAGATAATAAATAGAGTCTTTAGAAAGATGAAACCTTCAACATACCTTCACAAGCTACTTAGCTGGAGAACTGACTAATTTGGAAGCTTAATGGCACCAGTTGCTGCCAGTGGCAATCTACCTCTATCCACATACATAAAAAAATTAGCATGATGATACATTGATAATCCAAGTGTTAGCATGATTAACTATTACACTTGCTTGATTTGAATTTTCATTGCATATTTACCTCTTCATTAAATCTTTCTTTTCTCTCAAATCACCTTATAATGAAATACTTATTCAAGTAAAAGACTACAAATGTACTGTATTTTAATTTTTTTTTAGTACCTTGATGGGTTATATATCAGAAAGACTGGAAATGCACAAAACCTTAAAAAAAAAAAGTGAAAAATTTAGTCTAAATTTTGTGTAGTAATTCTTTAACTACTATTTCCACTGCAATTGCATGTAGTGAAACCTTCAAAAACTAAAATATATTTCATTTACCCAACCTGTTATCTTTTATGTTTTGACTCCAAATGTTTAAATATTTTCAGTGGAAACATTTTGCAACCATCTGGTCCACAGGTGGCAACAAATTTCAGTTAAATAAATATTATTATATTCTTTCTGTTCAAAATTCAGTCAATCTCCAGAATTTCACTTCTTTAGTGAAATAATACAGCAAATAATCAATCTACTTTGATTTGGTATGGCAACAGTAGGGTGGAATAGAGTATTGGTCATTCTACTATTTTTTCTATTTGCCCACTTTCTCATCTCTCACATTCTCTCATCCTTTTTTTTTCCTATTAAAAAAAAAAAAACCACTGCCAACAACCAACCAAACAAACCCAAATACAAGAGAAAAAATGACCCTAAATATAAAATATAAAAGACACAGACACAGGAAAGATCATCTATTATTTAATTTTTTTCCCCTCTATGTCATAAATCACTCCCTTTTAAATCCTTGTATTTATCTATTATTTTTCAAAGCAATGACCTGTATTAATAACTGTGAAACATTTAATAATAACAAACAAATAAATAAATAAAATAATTTGTAGCATTTAATGAATTATTGGGAAAAGGTAACTCACCAGATATCAATTTGTGCATCTGCATTTAGTTGATTATGTGTGACTGCATACATATTCTTCCATTGCATTGAGTGGAGGCCTGGTTGAATCTTTGTCTGGAAACTTTTTTAGACTAGTCAGAAAACGCACTTTAATACTTGACTGACTCGATGTTTGCTCAGCTCTTGATTCCACTCTCTGAATTGATTAGGTCTCCAACAACCATAACGGAAATTTAGGGACCTCCCTCCTGTATTTTCACCTAAAGTGGAAATCTAAAGGTAGACAAGATGAATCCCACCAACAAGAGTTTAAAAAGAAGTAATTTTCTTTTATGTTGCCTAAATATTTTCAGTGATAACTATATTGTGCTGAAAGTGAATTTTACAGGTAATGTTATTTAAATAGTATTTCCTTTTCTAGTGGAATAATAAGCTAGGAACATTCATTTGCATTTCTTCAAATATTAAGCTTCAATTTCATATACTGTACCAAGGCTATTATCTGAGTACTATAGTATTTTATAATTTTTTTCACTGCACCCTAGTCCAGCTGGAGAATTCTCACCTGAGACTGCTTTTCTAAAAGCTCCTCCTGCACATGGCAGAGTTTTTCTTGTGTCCAGCCAAGCCCTTCTTCCAGTTTTTCTGTGATTTTTTCTGTATGCTTTTTTAAGCTTAAACCAGTTTAGATTATATGGTATAATTTAGATGGAAAGTCTTTCATTCCTGCAAAATAGTTCGTTTTCTAAAAGTAACCCATTTAAACCAACGTTTTATTATACTGTTCCACTTATCTCAATGCTTTCTTTCTTGTGTATTAATTACAGGGATAAAAAGTATAAGCACTCAAACTACACTATTTTTACACAGCTGTGTCAAGTCAAAAGTAAAAATAAATAAACAACAACAACAAAAAAAAACATATCTCTATATAAATTCATATGCAAGAGAAGGGGAGGCAGAGAAAACTAATTTTCTAGCGTTTACATGGCTTTATCAATAGAAAATGAATTTAATCCAAACCTCCAGAGTGGACAATAAAACTACAGTTGAGGAAAACAGAATGCAAATATTGTCAGATTGCATGTGTTCTTTCACTTTTAATAAACACCGAGTAGCCTGTTACCTTTCTCAAAAAGAAAAATAAAAAAAAGGCACTACCTTTTTTCCCATGGACTCTCAGGTCATACAGAGACTTTCTGTAGAATAGGTGGCTCCTGTGAGTTCCCATGCTCATTTGCTGTTATAATTTGTCTTTTTCAGGTTCTTTTATTCAAATGGTATTGTTCTTTTTACCTTTGCTGATACCTAAGACAAGACACTTCACTATCTTGTGCTCCAAAGTCCTGATCTATAAAAATCAGTTTTATTCCCCAATAAATACATAAATACACATGCATCTATACAAAATCCTAGTGTTCTTTAAAAAAATTACACATCCTTAGCAAAATAAAACATCTCTGAATGTAAATTGCTAGATAAGAGTCAGATGTTATCACCACAGTTACTGTTCATGCATTCTTTAAAATTTGTAATTTTTTTTTTCATCCAGGAATAACATTAGGTATTAAATAATGCAACTATTTTTCTCACTCCAAACTGAAGGCTTCCCCCACCCCTGGTGGATCAAGACTGCAATATCGCTTTGACCAAGACATCTCAAAATTTCAACAATCAGCTCTCATTTCTGGACCCACAGGTGGTGATTTTATACCTTTATAATCTTATAATTTCTTTCACTTTTTTTTCCTTTTCTTTTATGCATTTTCTCAAATTAATTTTCTGCTTTTTATTATTGCTTGTCTAACTAAAATGGCTACATTTTAAAATTTGCCAAGTACTTTGTTTTACCTTAAATGTTCTAAAGTTTGGGAGTAAAAGTTTGATACTGAACCTCCCAAGAATTTTGTTGTTTTTCCTGTGCACCCCTCAGAGTAAATCAAGCAACCTTCTCCCTCCCCAAGTGAACTGGGCTACAACAGCTGCAGACAAACAAACAAACAAACAAATACCCCACCAAACCCAAACAAAATCAACTAAGCCACTCAGACAGATTCCATTCATTTTTGATAGGAATCAAGTGGGCTACAATTAACAGTAGTCAACACTACAATCTACAAGAGAACACTCAAGTCTGGTGAAAAATCTATAATTCAAAGGATGGACTCAGTATTGTCACATCCAATCATAAAAGTTTCTACTCCAAAACATTCAAGTGGTTTTTTGTAGGCCTAAAGTTCCTTTAGCCTTAAGAGGGGCTCTCATGCAATCTTAAGGGTTACCAGATTTAGAAAGAGAATGTATATTGCCATTATGAATTCTGACAACTGAAATATCCATCTGAAAGGGAATTCCCAATTAATATAAATCAATTAACTTAAAATCAAAGGTTAAATCAAACAGAACTATGGCACTCTCTCAACCCTCCTCTTGGTTATAGAAGGTCTTGGCTGTTGTAGATTATAATGAAGACAGCAACAGATGACAAATTAAAGTCCATTCCTTATAAATCTCTGACTACAATTTTGAAAAAAATTCAAGAAAAGAACAAGATTATTTCCTTGATTTAAAAAATTATTTTGAATTTTTGCATGATATTGATGATGTTTATCCTTGAAGGCCTAATATACAATTCTGAAAATGATAGGCAAGGCAGTATTATGTTTACCTCAAGGTTAAATTTATTCATTAGAATTTGTTATTTTCAATTTTATTTGATGTCAATATGCAAAAAATCCTTTGCACACTCACCAGTTTCAGCAAGCTGATGTCATTTAAAAAAAAACCAGTTTTTGTAGCTTCATTGATTGCCAGGGTGCCATTACAGCTGTTTATTATTCTTCCACCTACCACCAAATTTTCCATTATTAGACATGGTTTTGAGTTTCCTAGAGCTTTTCCCAGCTTCCTCTGTTTGGATTTAAATTTATCTTGCTGGGTTTTTGCTCAAGGCCAAATTATCTTGAAACATGTAAATGGAAATTATATCTATATTTCTAAGGAAGACATTAACAAATAAATATATGAGAGAATGGTCATGCAGAGAGAGTGAGCTATCATCTGTCTAAGTTCTACATCCATTCTGCTGAAAAGTTCTTGTGTCTTGGAGAAGATCAGTGCTGTGCTATGGCCCTTACATATCCTGGAGTTTTTTGCTACCCTGTTGCTTCCCTGCTAGAGAAACTGCCAAATCTTTGTCTGATCTGATCAAGTCAGAAAATACAGCACACTGAGCAAGGAACCCCTTCACAGGTGTTCCTTCTGAAAAATATCCATATAAAAGAGGTGAATCTAATTTTACTTTCAAGTTGGGTGCCTCTTGAAATCTCTTTGACTTGGAAGCAGGCTCTGATGCTGATTTTACTTTAAAAAAAAAGTTACCGTGGCAAATTCAAATATTCAGCATTCTCAATTCATCAGAATTAATGTTGCCAAGTGTAATAATTTCTGTCCAACCTGCGTAAGCATATTTACATGTCTTTAGATTTATCATTTGGTAATACCCCTTCCTTTCCCATATTATCCAGTTTGTATGATATCTTTTATCACTTAGCAGGCAAATACTTAAATATTGTGATTTCTTATCATTTCTTACCATTTATCTTTTCGTGTATAAAGTACAATATTCAAGTGCTGATATGGAGGAAAAAATATCTTTCACTCTATCTGAGTTTCCAAAATCTACAAATTAATACTCATGTAATCATTTTTTTAAAATCACGGACACTTGCACAAAATAATTAAGTCCAAAACAAGATCCTGGAACAAACTTCTAGTCTATTCAATGGTGAATTGAATGAATCTGAATCTGAATCTGAATCTGCAACCTACAGATAATATCTCTATACAGCAGCTTACATGACTTAAACTGAGAAACACAGCTCACATTGTGACACAACAGAACAAACAACAGAAATAAAGCCACTGGTTTTTAACCCAATGGTGTCTGAGTGTTTCATAAATATCAGCATCCATGATATGAGAATATATCTCTATTATCATTTTATACATAGGCAGCTAAAGTAAACGGATCTGGGAACATGGGGTAAAAGAAGATAAGGAGTCTCACATTAAGCAAGAATAAAATGTGAAATGCTTTCTATCAGAGCTCTCATTTGGGATATATGAGAACAGAGATTAATTTTTCTTTTATTTTGAACTAACAGTTTGAACTAACATTATTCCATGTTGATCTAAAAGGAATTGCTCTCTAGTCTTTCTTGTAGTTTTCCACTTTTCATAGGCAAGTTTAGCAGTTATTGAATCACTCAGAGACAGAAAAACATGTATGTGCTCAGGAGCTATTGTCCTACACTGCAATGAGAACGATGACCTTGACACAAACTCCCAGTCAGAGACAGAACACAACTGAACATTGTTTTCTCATGTCTTTTGTTAATGCTTCTTTGTAAAGACCTTTAACTGTTCAGAGCAAATTAACATTGGCTACAGTAGTTCTTGGCAAAGTTCAGTCTGCCACAGATCAGACAGCAGCATCTCACACTGGATATTCAGAAAAGTTTGAAGGTAGTATTTTCATTTAGTATTTTTGTTATGTCTGAAGGTAAGGACAAGAAAGTGTCTAAGTCTCCAGCTGTCTTCATTGTACAATGGCATTTCTTTTCCTAGAGTTTTCTTCTTCATCAGCTGTAAAACGTCCTATTAAAAAAAAAAAAAAAAAAAAAAAAAACAAACAAACCAAAAAAAAACAACAACCAAAAACAACAAAAAAAAAAAGCAGGAGGAAAGATTCAACTTACTTCAATGTATGTTCTCGATCACTTCCTTTCTTGTGGTGCTAAGCAAGCATCATGGTAAATGACAAAATTTTGGCATACAAATCAGGCATTTTTAGAATTTGAAAAAAAAAGCTGCTCATCTGAAGTTGCAAACGTCAGGGGATTTTTAATCAATTATGAACAATGGAAGGAATTAACTTTGAAAGAAAACTGTATTTACCTACAAAACTGTAGGGTTCTGAAAATTTTTGGCCCAGCGGAAAAAAAAAAAAAAAAAGCAAAATAAAATGTTTAAACCACATGCACAGAACCACAGGTTTAAAAAATTCACAGTATTTTTAAGTCATAAGTCATAACCTATTTTTCTTTTCTTAGTGTGCTGCATCTTTTAAATATAGGCTTCATTTCTTAGTCATCTGGCCCTGTCCCATGTTGGAATTGCTCCCTGCTGTTAATTAGAGGTGACCATGATTTGATTAATCTCAAACATGTGTTATATATGCACACTATGGAAAACTGTATTCTATATTTTCTACTTTAAACATTTTTGAGTGCAATGGAAACAAGCCAAACATTTTTTAAGGACCTAATCTTATCATAATGAACAATATGGATATGATCAAAATAAGACATTCTAATCCATTTAAAGTGTTAAAAGTTCACAGAAATATGCACTGATCATGTACAGTATTTATCAATGTAATACAAACAAGGTTTCAAATGCATACCACCTGAGCATCATTGTTATCTGTAAATCTGAAGTTCTCTCCATTTAGACAAAGGTTTGTCACAGTTTGACAACATGCTTTACCTGACCTCACATTGTTGGTATGTTACTCATGTAGACATTGTTTGAAGACATTAGCCATATTTTTTTATACCTAAAGAGATAGCAGTTAAGGATGGCTATAACATTTCCTTATGATTTTGGATAGCTCTTGGTCTTGAAAGGGCTTTAATGACTAGAGTACAAACATAAGATTATTTTTTAGGACAGGATTATGTGTATTTTTAAATTACATTTTGGGGTTAGTAATATACAGTTATAAAAGAAAAATTCACTATATAAGGAAAGCTAAGCATATGATTAAATATTTTCTTGGTTTATAAGCATCTATAAAGATCACTACTAAATGGGAAGTTTTGAATACTATATGTCACATTAATATATGTGCTTATGCATTTTTGTGCAAAAAAAAGTACTGTGAGTATTAGCAAAAGCTCACTAAAAGATTTCCTCCAGCTATACAAAAGAGATTATTTTTAAAAATTTAAGTATAACAATTTTAATTTTTAAAAATGACAATTATTTAATTTGCTGGTTCTAATTTTTTTTATGCAGAAGTCCATTGTTGTTAATATACAGCCTCCAGTGGTAAGTGAAAAATAATTCTAACTAATTTTTTCTACAGCTGTATACAAATCAATAACTGTAAGAATCCCAGAGGAAAAGCATGTTGTATGGCCCTCCAAGTTCCTAATGAATGCAAATAAGCTGACCTTTCTTTGACAACTATGAATATGGTTTTTCACAATTTTACCATTGAAATTGCTGTAATCAGCAATTCATACAGCAAAAATTGAGCCAATAGTAGTTGTAAATAATTATGCATTACAAGAGGGTGCAGTTACCACAGCAAAAAAACTTAATGATTTTGGAAATCAGTTACTCTAAAGTATTTTGTCAAAAAAGATTCTCAAGGAGAACACAAATGCTCACTTTACTTTTTTTTTTCATTTTTAATATATTTTCTACATCCTTGAAACACTCTAGTTTTAGTGTTCCTTCTTTATTGTTTAAAATACAAATACTGTCACACCTTGAATTATTAATTTCTAACAATAACACCATTTTTATAGGTAGGATAATGAGCCTGAAAGTAAAGGAAGATTGCAATCAAAAATAAAGAAAAAGAAGGATTCTTCATTTTAAAGGGGTAATATATCCATGAAAATGCAGCGTTTCTCATACAATGATATAATAATAGTGAATGAAAACAACATTTGAAACAATGAGCTACTGTAGTACTTCCACCTCTAGTATTTCTTTCTCACAAATTTGCTTTGAATAGTGCTGAAAAAAATTAATGTATAAATAAAAGATATCTTTAACACCTATTTTAAAATGAAAATCCTATACAGGTTGAGGAAAACCTGAAATTTGAAACACTTGCATTACAGCATTGTAGTTTCCACAGGATAATTAAAATGTATGCAAAAATAATATTTCAAATAGATCTGAAGAAATTGCACTTACATTAAACATGTTAATTACAGGTGCATGTTGATCTTCGAAAAAAAACAAAAAATAGAAACAATACAGTATTCTGGTTCATCATTCCTATTCAGCAAAAACTTGACATACATATGGCTGGAAAGTAGCAACCTCAACTGAACACCATACTAATTAAGAAGATTAAAATTCCCCTTGTTTTGAAGACAGAGGTTACTGAATTCTTAGAGCTAATTTCATTAAAATCATTAGTTGTATTTTTGTGGTTTTCAGTAAGTAAATTTCTGATTTATTAAGCTTTGAATGCTCAAAGATCATAACAGCATATCAACTAATACTATGTTCATATAATATGTGTGATATTTTAAAACAATGGTCCTTTCTTGATGACATTTCCTCAGGATCTGTACTCTCATACTTGTAATTCTTTCATGTTCAGAATGAATCCCTGCTATCTCTCACTCAATATTGATCTTCAAGGCATTTCTCCCAATCCTCTCCCCAGTGTGGTCACTGAACAGTATAAAAGTTCAATAGGAAGATCAGCTGCTCATCCACTTTTTGCTAAAGCAATTTGTATTATGGATTTATTTTAGCAGTCTACAGTGGCAGTTGCTGTTTTTACTATTTAAATGCTTTGATTATCTGACCTTGCTTACTTTATCTTTTTAAGTGCTGTGCATGGGCTTTAAAGTTGATCAATAAGTGGGGATTCCTCCACCACATTATGTTGAAATCAATCCTGATTCAGACTATTTGTATTTCACTCTTATGAGTCCATCTGTCTTTCTTAATTTTATATTCTCTTTTCTTAAATAATTTCGTCTGCCACTGCAAATACTTACTGTCAGGTAGATTTCCATTGCAATCAATTCAGCTTTTCTCAGTCATAACTATAGTGTCTGGGAAGACACAATTGTATATGATCATATCCTATACTTGAACAGATAATAATTTTTTGGGTTGTTTTTTTTTTTTTTTATATTTGTGCCATACCTAATGTGAAAGTCAATAAACACAAAATTTTGTTTACTTAATGTCTTGCTTTTTCCAGTAATAGTTAGAAATTAAAAATCAAACTAAATGGCACAAGCTTATTAAAATACTTCGGATTTGCAATTTCCCTTAGAGAAAAAGATAAAGTAATGGAGTCAAGCAGCCTTCACCTATGTCACAATAAACCTTAGAATTCTCTGATTAAAACTGGGAACTATAATTAGTCCTGAATTTGTGCAGTGTGAAAAAATGCTCTAAGAAACATTTTGTTATATTTTGCATCTAATTTATTTAATAAACATTTAAAACATTTCAAGTTTTTTACTTTTTAAAAGTTTTAAAATTTACCTTGCCTAATTCATAATGAAAAGGTTACCACAACTGTAAGAAGCCTTAGCATGGATATATCAAAATAGAAAAGGAGAAAGAAACTAAAAAGAAAATCTAGAAATTCAGTTAACATGCTATGCATGGAGTCCTAAGCATTTAGGGGATTATCTACCTAGAACATATAAAACTTACTGAAATACCACTTTGATCATATTTAATATCTCCACAAAGGTTTGGAAGAGAGAATACCATTTCCCTGTTCTTTAAATAAATCACACACACAAACACTAATTTGGATTTCCATTAAATTAATCTAAATTAAAATACAGTCAGATGTTTCAGAGTTTTCCTGTTATCCTTACATCATAATTCACTACTTTTATAACAAAACGTCACAACTACAAAACAAAATCATAAGTGATCCTTAAAAAAGTTTTTGTCTTCAATCTTGCAAGCTTGTGAACAGTTTTTCACATGTTTATAGGGTAATTGATTTCACAAAACTGTGAACTGTGACTTGCAGTCACATATGTTTGAAAGATTGGAGCCTAGGATACCATTAAAATCTGATACTACTAGTAATCAGTTTGCTAAATAATACATTCATTTTCCATGCATAGGAAGAAAATTACATGCTTCAAATTGTCTAGTTCTTCACCTGATTGAGACGATTTCTACTTATTCTAGGACCAGTGGACACTGAGGTCTTGAGAAAGTTGCTACTTACCCTCTTCCTTTGATGTTGTTATTCTTACCTTTGAGTCCTCCACACTTTTCCTGATTTTTTTAAACAAAATAGTAATTATTCAGTCATAAGTTTGACAATGGTAAACAAAGTGAACCTTTTGTCATGGATGGGAGAGCTTCTGCCTCAGTTGTAGCTCCATATGGTGCACACCATCATGTCTCTGATGAGAGGGGAAGGACAAAAGGAAACATGACCATGAATATCTTAAGCATTGCTATAATTAGAGGATTTTAATAGCAACACAGCAAAAAGAAAGTAGTGGGATGACAGACGCTTAAATCATATTAGGAC
Organism: Vidua macroura; assembly: GCF_024509145.1. Taxonomy (NCBI): domain Eukaryota; kingdom Metazoa; phylum Chordata; class Aves; order Passeriformes; family Viduidae; genus Vidua; species Vidua macroura. The sequence goes on along the minus strand of NC_071571.1, from coordinate 124,264,740 downwards.
CAGTGATGATGGGGTGGTGAATATTTAGCCTACAAGGCATTATTAAACTTATGTTAAAAACATGGTTCACATGAAAGTAAGTGCATAAAATAACTAATAATAAACAGCCACTAAATGAATAAAATGGATGAGGATTTTCACTGGTAATTTTCTAAGTGCATGAAAGAGAAATGGCTTAGGAATCTAATGTACAAAGTAATCCATACTAAAGAAACCAGCAAATATGCAACAGTTCTTTTCACAATGGCACAATGCCATTTTTATTCTTTTCTGGAAATTAATAGTACCAGAAATGAAAAGAAAAGTTTTTTGAGATTTGTTTGAATAAGACTTCCATACATCTACTGAAATCTGGTCCTCTCAGTAATCTTATAAGCAATTTTAGTAAATGCAGAATGACACGCCTGAAAATGAATCAGATTTTTCTGATAATTCCTTTCAGATTTTCAAGTGAACATTTTGTCTTCCCCTTTTAAAATTTCACTAACTAATAAAAGCATAGATTTCATTATGGGGCTGTTCTGGTTTGCCTTTTAAGCAGTTCTGAAATTTGTGGATGTAAAGAGGAGGGTTTCTTTTACCAGAAACTTATTTATTTAAAAAATAAGAATGAAAATGCAAAGGAGAACTAGAATTACTAGAAGATGTTACAAATAGCATCTAACGGGGTGTTAGAGAGGATGTGCAACTTGTTCAATGCTTACTAACATCACTTGTGAAGATTTTTCATTTTATTATGACAGCAGAAGGGAACTTTAAAAGAATTCACTACACCAAATATTATGCATTTCTGCAGAGCACAGCTAAAAAAAGGGAAGTCTGTACTATTTCTCTCAGGTGGGTAAATGTTAAGAGAGAAGAATCCAAGTTTCATGATGCAGCAGCACAAAGCTGGGAAGTGAAAATTATGTTACAGCAGAGTCCTGAAAATATGACTGTAAAAGTTAATCAATAAAATGTCTATTCCTGTCTATTCACTAGAGGCCCCAGCTGCATAGCTTCACACAATCGATACTACAAATTATTACGATTTCCAGGTTCCCACTGGACATTCCAAACAAATCTTTCAGGTGTAACAGGCTTATACTGGGGGGAGGCAAGTAGAGTGGAGGGCTGGGGAGTGGGTCTGGAGTTGTGTTACCTCAGGTTTATTTCATCCAGGATAAGTATACAACAAACAAAGCCTTTGACTTCTAAAAACTTTCAGTTGCTTCCCTAGGAAATAAGTGTATTTGGGGCACCCTGTGAAATTAGCAGAAAAAGTTTTTGCTCTGTTTTAAAAAAAAATATTTTTATTCTGGTTAATTAATGAATATAAGGGTCGCTTATTGTTTTTAAATCATAGCCAACCATTTCCTTTTTTCACCACTTCCATGTAAAATAACTTATAACAAGGACTTCTGTACAAGGAAAAAAAAAGCATACAGAAATGAACCTTTCCCCTCAAAGGTCTCACAACAGCTATAGCAGAATCTCAGGACTCGGTGTAGTTTTAAGTGACCAATTTATGCTGTGCTGTATTTTTCTTTATATGGTCCTTGATACCAGCTGCATTTGTCAGATTCACTAAGGAGGAAGGTAAGAAAAGTCCAGGACTGTATGACTTTGAATAAGTCAGCACCAAAGGGATGCTACTTTATGATACATGTAGTACCCTTCCTAATGACTAAATATAACCCTTATGACATTCCCTGTCCCAAAATACCCAGGGGACAGAGATCCATTGTTCTTTCTGTTTCCCAAGGAACAGAACAGAGCAGATACTGGCTTGCACAGCATTACTGTTTTCAGGTACACAGTATGTTGTTTTAAAGGGAAATTTCAATATTTAAATGACTTTGTTGTTAATTTCTTAGATTTATCAGTTCCACTTTACTAAACCTATTGTTTTGAATTTACAGTTTTAATTTTTCAGATTCAACAAATAATTTGGTTACTGTAATCCTGCAGGAATGCATCAGAGTACTTTTAAAAAGCAATGGTATCAAAAATTAAAGTCAAAATTTTATATAAGATTAAATAAAAAATAATTTTGATAATCTATAGAGCTAAGAAAAGGTTTTCCTTATTCAAAGTTTATTATGTTCATGTGCTGAAGTAAAAAACTTTCAAAGTCACTGAACAAGTAAGTGTAGAAAACAGAACAGACAAAGAACAGACATTTGTTAATAATTTTTGCGTGTGAAGAGATTCATTCAAGTTTTATTTGTTCGTATAAGGTATAAAAAATCTATTAAAAAGTCCTTTTGAAAAATCTATTAATGATATCACTTGGCCTTCTATTGCAACCTTAGTGTAACTCATTTCAGTGAACTTTTGCAAAATTCCTGCTCTCTCAAAAGATATATTTCATGACACAATCAATCAGCTACAGCTGGGAGTTTCAATTCCACTTTCCCCCTCCTTCTCCCCCATCCCACACTAAGTTGCCACAATCAGTAGTCCTAGAAGTTTGTATCCTTTTTTTTTACAAAGAACTATCTACCAGATTAGGCATAACATTGCATTTTGTAAACTGACGAATAACTTCAAATGGTTAAGAAAACCCATGGTGGCAAAAGATTCAAGCTCTGTTAGGAAAGTAAATCAGTGGCAGTGTTTTCCCTAGAGAAGTACTAGTAATGTCTTTAGAGATATAACTACAGGTTGAAAACCACCATGCTATTTTATTTAAAGAAATGAAGACACATTACTGAAGACAGTGTTTCTTCCATGAAGCTTTTCCCAGTCTCTAGCATAAATATTAACTTAAAACATTTGAGCTGAAGAATGGATGAAGTTCCAGTCTAAAAGTAATTTACACTAAGCGTATATAGCATTTTGCTTTAGATACGTGATGTTTGTTGCATCTGAATTTTGCAAGTCTTCCTCAGAGAGCATTTGCTGAGGTAATATTTTATGCTTGCTACAAATCTGATGTAAAACATTTAGCTCTAAATGTTCAATCCACCTCCAAATGAACAGATTTTCTTTCTGCAGACAAATTATCTTGTATAAAGTGTTCATCATGCTCTATGATATTATGAAATGGCTTGAAATTCAGACTGTATATATAAGGGATTGCTTAATGCAACATGACTTTAATAAGAAGAGAATGCATGAAAAAAGCATCAACTAAGTGAGTAATTTTTAGCATAGTCTGAGTCTCAAGATCTCTAAAAAATGAATCACTTTTTGGTTTAATATAAAATATAGTTTATATTAAGCTAAATGATAAAATCTAATTTTTGAACATTGTTACTTTTTGATAAAATCCTAAGAGTTAGCCTTCAATCTAATAGATACTAAATTAGACTGGTTAGGACAAAATTACCTTTTTCAGTGTAAACTCTTTTAAAGTATACAGTTTGTATTTTTTCCTTAATGTTAACAACTTCATATATGCCTTGCTATTGTGACTAAAAGTTCAAACACCAAATTTTCTTTAATTTGGTAGCCTCTTGCTTAGAGGCAGCTTCTCTAACAAAAAAAATGAAAGACAATAAGACCCATATGTAACCTTTGGTCTCTAAAAAGAGGAAGATGAGAATACCATTAACAGATAGGTAATAAACAATTACACACACTATTCTACTTCAACACTACAGAATATTAATTTTTAAAATAAACCAGACTCCTACTAATAGTACTTTTCAACACCCATTTTTTTTTAAGCAGGACATATTTTAAAACATACATTAATCAATCATTTAGATTTAATAGTTTATTCAATAGAGTTACAGAACACATTTACACTACATCCTACCTGAGAGAAACGATTAATACAGTACATATTACAAGGATTTACTGCTGACTTTAATGTCTTTTGTTTCTCAAATACCAAAAAATAAGTAACTCACTTGTAATCACTAATTTCTTCTTCAGAAGTTAGAATATGTTTTCTCAGGGTCTTCAGCTCTCCGTCTGTGATTTTCTACTGCTCTGTTCTTGGCGAACAATTTCTGCTATTTGCTCACTTAGCTGCTCTTGAGTTGCTTTCAAGCTGGATTCCATTAGAAGAAGTTTTTCATCTTGACTGGCAAGTTCTTTGCCTGTAAGTTTAAAAAAAAAAAAAAAAAAAAAAAAAAAAAAAAGAAAGCTTTGCATTTAAGCTCAAGCAGAGCGATATTTTTGTTTTAAATGCAATGCAGTGCAACCCTCGGTAAGAGCTGGGCAAATACTGTTTTCAGGAGAAGAGCATCATTCCAGTCCCAAATCTTGAGAGGAAAATATATTATAAATCTATTAAGTGCTGGCTTAAGTCTCTTTCATTGTATTACAGTAAACTTAAATAAACAAACTGGGATTCAATATTCTGCAAACATTTATACTGCTATCAGAGCTTACTGTATACATGCACATCCAGTATTTTGTTCCTTCTGAAGCAAACACCTATTGCCTTTGTATTTTGAAGCATAAGTCAATCTAGAATTCAAAATCACAGTTTTGAAAATAAAGCAGCTTTTATCACATTTAACAATAGTAACATGTACAATTTAAGCTTGAAGTCTTCAATTTCATTATATTTTTTCATGAATTACAGAGCACATGCATAGTAAAAACCCGTTCTTTTCCAAGGTCATCCAATAGATGGCAATCTTTCCTTAGACCAAAAGAGACCATAGCCGTGCATTGCCAGCTCTCAGAAAAATAAGTGATTTAAGACAAAGACATTTTTCCTTTGTTCTTTGTTGACCATTTTCCTAAAAGATATATGTATATAGCCTTTAATTTAAATATTTAGCCCTTAGTATGTGCACACATGAGTTTGTGTTAGTGTGCAGATGTATGTGTTCCTGCACAGACACAAATCCACACTCATGTATTTGTTTTTATACTCTTTCATAAATATATGACTTTAGACATCTAGACACATGTAGTGAACAGGTCTAGGATATTGTGGAATAAAACTAAGTATTAAAACAAGTGCTTCACAAAAAGCATTTTCTAGCACACAATTCCTTTATTATGCAGTATTCAAATTATTTTGAAATTTGACATCAGAAAAAATATAAGAAATTAGGAATCTTTAGTGATAGTAGTTCAATAAGTATAATAAAAGAGGCATTTATGTGATCATAGATTAAAACCCCTGTTTTTAATGTGCCATAATATGATACTAAAGAGTGAAAATACTGACTTCACTGAAGTCAGAAAACAGTATTTTCCAGGCTTAGATTGAAAGCATCCCTTAAGGAAAAACATTTGTGCCCATGATTTGTGTTAACATGATTCTGCATTTATTGTCTTTAATGTCTGACAACATTCACCATATGCACAGGATCTAAATTCAGCTATCATATCTTCCTTTATGAATTCTGAATATTCAGAAAATCAATTTCCTTATATAAGAAATTGCTTTGTTCTTTTCTAATTGACAGTAACACAACCCAAATTCTCACAAAACACAGCAACAGCCACCATTGCCATGAATAAAAGTACTGTATATAAACTGTTTAAATTTAAATTTTTGCCTCAGAAAGGTACACAGCTAACGTTAACAACTAAATGCTTAACAAGCAGTAGATATCACCCAGACCTCATCCTTACTGAATATCAAGCAAATATGAATCTTTGTGAACTAATGAGTTAAACAGTTATTAGTGTCAACGCATGTTTAAAAAAATGTACAGTTTAAAAAACAATGTATAACCCACTTTGCTTCCATATCTAAAATTCAGCAGTACTGGTAAAGTCAAACGTAAGCTGTCATCATTCAATAAGAATTATAATATATATAAAAATATATTTTTCAGTGCATTTTGGACCCATTTTTGCAATAATTTTTTTAATAATTTTAGTGTGGTAGATTGTCTCACTGGAACTAATATGACTGCTTATTTGAGTAATCTTATTTATCTGTGGGCTCCAAGTATTCGATTGGGGTTTGAAATCAAAAGGGTAAATATTTCACATGTCATATAAACCTCTGCCATTAAAAGTTTTCCAGTTGTTGAGCTGTTTAATTGTTTTTCCAGAAGACAATCCTTTATATAAAAAACGAATTTTATTTGAATTTTAGAACTTATTAAGTTCCTGTCAATTTTGTGAAATAGCATTGTATGTCTTGTCCAGAAGCAGATCCTTAACAATGCTTTAGAAGTTCTTAGAAGTAGTTTAGAGCTGTGATCTGTTGTGTGGAGACAGACTAATCTTCCAAAATTTATTTTATTTTTTCTGCTTTGATTTGTAAACAGATCCAACAATGTATTTTTTGTAATTGCATAGCTATTTAAACATACAAGAGGTGATTTAATCACTACTTTTAATTATCAGGTTTAACTCACAATGTGTCCTGGTAAAAAAGGGTTAAATTATTTTAAGTTTACCTATGCCTTGGACTTGAGCCTTGGTTGATCCCAAGCCAGAGGCGCTAGCAGCTGCATGCTTTATTTACAATCCCTTTGTCAGACTTACAACTGCCCCAGGCTATAACATAGTGTACCTAATGTTCAAACTGGCAGGTAATCTTATGTCAAACATACTTCTTTGATTTAAAGTGATCAATAGATTCTTGTAAAGAGGTAATTTCTCTGATGTTTCCACCTTGCCTTTCTTACAGGTGATTCACACAAAAGCCTGCTTATATGATGTACGAACAATAACCAGAAAGCTATAATCATGTTTTTTCAGATGTTTCCGGTGCACAACGATTTTGGATCAATACCCTGTGTAATACAATTATCTGCAATGATCTGGTTGTATTGAAAAAGAATTTGCAGCAGACCTCTAGGGGGTTTTATCCAGAAACACGTATCTGGCAATGTTGTGAATAGTGGAAGAGAAAATTAAGGGGTTGACACAGGCTGTCTATTATGTTCCAAATGACTTCATTAATATTTTATTTGGTAAAAGTAGTATATTTCAAGCTCTACTATACTGTGACTTCAAAATATTAATAATGCAATTTCCTTGTTGCATTTGCTTATTTTGAAAACTAGTTCTAGCACACATGTTCACTGTGAAAACTAAAAGTATCAACCAAAAAATTTTTTAAAGCAGTTTATTGCCCATAATGAAATGATTCCTTGTTTTTCCATCTTGTTTTGCTTTTGTGTAAACTACTCTCCTGAAAAAAAATACCGTATGCATTAATGCACTATTGCTAAATCTGTTAACTTATCTATACAGGGATTAATCATATCAGTTTTAAAAGTCACCTAAAATATTAAGGATTATATCAAACTTGTTAAGTTTAAATTGCATTTTGCATTGCCAATGACTGAACAGGTGTTCTGGCACAAAAATAGATGTTTCACCAAATCAATACAAGGATTATAAGACAGAAATAGAACTACTGAAAAAAAACCCAGTTGTGTTTATTTTGTTTTGATGAAGTCACAGTCTGTATCTGTAAATTTACCCTAGAGCTGAACGGGGAACCTTTTATATTCATTTGATTGCAACAATCATATGCCCATATTGAAAATTCTATTCCATTAGACTGTACAAAATTCATATTTCTGTAATATTACCATTTTTGTACATTATTACCTGTCTTTCTGCACTGCCTATGCACACCCTGCAGTTACTGATTTAGCTGCTGAATCTCAGTTCTCAGTATGGTGGTTGCTGTCTCTGTCTGATTCTTTTCTTTCTGTGTGTCCTGGATACTGGCTTTCAGTTTCTTGACCACACTGTCAAGGTGCTCCACCTCAGCCACTTTTGCTTTGATACCTTCCCTTGCCCACAGGAAATCGGCTTCCGACTTTCTCAGAAGGTCATCTCTTTTGCGTATTGCCTGTGAAGACAAAAGGCATTCCAAGAGGGCCTTTTATGATGTACTTTTTATACTGCATCCTGCTATTTTGAGCTATAGGATACATGAGATTATACAGCACCTCATTAGCAATTGGGTCAAGTACCCACATCTCCTCTAGGATCAAAAAGTTACAAGGACTTTAATTTAGAAAAGTCTGTTGAGGAAAAGATTCAGTATTACAATAAATACATCATTAATCAATACTTATAAGTTCAAAGGCAAGAAGAAATATTCCATCTAATTCTGAGAGAAAAATGGGAAATGCAGTTTGATCTAAATGAATACTTTTCCTTTAAAGAAAAAGGGAAAATGTTTGATGAATAAAAAAAAAAAAGGAGGGGGGTACTTAATCTCTCGGTTCCAACTGCTACAGACCTCTTTCATTTGGCACTCTGGTGAATGCTGTAGGTTGATGTAGCCATAGGGATATCCCAAAGCATAGGGATATCCCAAAGGAGAAAAACTACCATGCTACCTTTTTTCCCCCTCTTTCATGTTTTGAACATCGTATTTGTGTTTAAATAAAAAAACATTATTAGGCTCTGTTTTTGTTATTGTTTGAAAATGTCACATACACTTTGTACTTTGGATTTAGAAGAGCCCTTTTCCTTAAGACACAGTGCCATGATTTCAATTCTTATCTGCACAGTTGTTAAGTACATGCTACAAGTTTATAGGTATAAGTTTCATATCAATCACTATTGAGCATTCTTGACTGACTGTGCTTTATTGGCTTGATGCCACACCTTGATTCTCTATCATGCTCCATCATGCTTCTTTTAATCTGAATATTTAGTACTCTTTCATGTCTTAATTACAGCAAATTGCGCACAGTTGGCACCATTTCTTGAAATTAATCCCAGAGTACTTTGTTTCTGTCAAGCACAGTCAAAGCCTTAGAGAATAATAGTAAATGTTATTGCAGATCTAAATTTAAATGACTGTCTATGTATTTAACTTAAGCCTTTAATTATTCGTGCTGTACTGTTTTTGGTTCAAATGTTAAATATTCCTTATTGAGAATGTAAAATTGTTTCAGACAGCTTGAAACCAATGATGCTAACATGACAACAATTATTTGTATTAGCATATTTTTTCAGGTGTGCAAAACGTAATAGACAGGGTATAATATCCTGCCACAGTAATATGTTTCTATTTCTTTCTGTTTACTTGGTAAACAATGAAAAGGTTCTAATTACAGGGAAAAGATTGTTTGGAAGTTAATTCCCTTTTGTTGTTCGTTTTGTTTAACAAAAGATTAGAAATTAAACAATCAGCACTAGTTCCTCATTAGCTGATTTCAAACCTGTCTGCAGATGTCTTATACCTTGTACATCTCTTTGATAAACCGAATAGAAAATTAAAGGCTTGTTAATTTTTATTGTTTTGAGTATACTAGTAAAAAAAAAAACAAACAAAATATTAACAACAGAAACAGAGTATCCTAAATACTTCCACTGGTAATTGAAGTTATATATTTGGCAAAGTTCCTAAATAAGTAGAAATCATTTCTGCTCACTGTGCATTTTATTGATAGAGATATCATGCTATTAATAAAGCCCAAACCTTTCCATCTTATGAACATTTTTTGTGCAGGAAGCATCCACAGAGAAAAGTGAAAAGAGTAAATAAACTCCTATGTATATTTCATCTGAAGAAAAAGTATGACAAGATAGATTTCTGACATTGAAAATATATATGAATGGGTTTTACAGTTAAAACTGGCAAATGCATTTATAAAAATATCTACTAACATAATGGAAGAAGTCATATTACTGTACTCATTTTATTTTTATCAGTATGCATTTTGTCAGCATTGCTATCACAAACTCAAACGTATCTTGAATTTAGAAACAAAACCCAGAGAAATATGTACTTACAAAATTAGTGATAAAGTATTTTTTCCACAGAATTCATAACAAATGTGTAAGAGGCAGTGCATTCACATTTGCAATGTGATTTCTGAAGAGATAGCTGTTTTGCTCATTCTCACAGCAAAAGCATACCTGATCTTTTTGACAATAAAGTTCCTGGCATCTCTAAGGTCTCTTTCAAGCTGTGTTATCTGCTGTTCTAGCTGAGCAAGTTCCACTTTGTGTTTCTGCTGGGAAGCTATTACATCCAGATGCAGTGACTGCAAAGTCTTGTCTAGTTTTTCAATTTCAAGAACAGACTTATTTTTTTTATTTTGGTCAAGTATATTAGCAGCTTCAGCTTTTTGTTCCTGTATGATCTACTCACATTCTTCAACTCTGAAGGATTTTTCATTGTATTGATTTTTCAACATCACAAGCTCATGTTTTATATTAGAAATTATTGTGCATTATACCAGATGTCCTGAGTCAGTTATCTATCATTTAACAAACATAAATTATAGCTCCATTTCCAGATTTCAAATGTTCAACATGTCTCTAATTTTGATTTTTATTTTATTTTCAGTGAACAGAATATTTGGAAAGATTTATTAAATTTATATATAAAAGAAATTTCTCATTTGTAATCCTAAAAAGCAGATTTATCTCTTCATTATCTGCAAAGACACAATTAGATAATGGTACTATTATTCTGACTCCAAAAAGTCTATATAACTACTTGATTAATTTTATTTAATTCTGGTTGGGTTAATTAATTTCAGTGATTATGCAATGTATTTACCTATCTTTAAAAAAAAAATTCAAGTCCATAAATTTTACATTAAATATCCACTGTTGGATAGGTATCTGCCAAATCAGACTGCAGTTGAAATGCAACATTCTCCCTCTCAGAAATCTTTCAAAGTACATGGTATATTCTGATATGAACAATACATAAGATAAACCATTAATTAAATATGGTTAAAAATCATTATGCTGACTTCTGGTTTAAAAAACTAAAACTAAATAAATTGCCTTTTGAAAATAGTCCTTGAGCTTTTGAAGTTTTAGGCATATTGTTTCTAGCATTCTTTGGGAATGCCTGTTTCTTAGGGTTTTTTTATGATCCCTCTGTGATAAAGACAGATCTTCAGTCAGCTAGTCAATCGTTTTCAAATGTCTCGTGTTACTAGGTGAGTTCAGCTATCAGGGTGTCAAGTGTTGTTCACTTTTACTGGTTTGGTAATTAAAAACATGTCCAGCCATATAATAGCAAAACATACAAAAGCACAGTTATAGGTATTTCATTCTCACGTTTAACCTTGCTCCTAATCAAACTCCAGTTACTATGAATGTAAATAAGACTTTGAATGTCCTAGCTGTAGACTCCTTAGATAAGCAATAATAATTATTTTTCCAACTCTTCAATGAGTAAATATTTAGAATAACTGGTTTAATTATCCTATATTTTTCTCTAAAATGTGTATTTTGTTTCATTATTTAGTAAATATAATAGGGAAAATATTAACCAAATATATAAAAGCTGTATCTTTGCTAAAAACTTTTGCCATTTCACAGTTTTGTAGTTAAGACCGAGTTCTTGCTAAAAAGGGCAAAATTAAAAGAAACTCAACTAGCCATCAAATTAGCTATCCCAGAGGGCTGATTTGTGTGCAATTTAGAGAAGACAACAAGTTTAAAGGCAACCAGAAATTACTCTAAGATTGTTTTGCTAAGTTCAACAATTGATTTTTTGGACAAAGGACGGACATAATTTCTATGACTTCCCTCAATTTTGTGTTTCAACCTGGGATTCAACACTACAGAGTTTCTTAAAGTTCAGAATTACCTCAGATATCTAGGTAACAGTTTGGCTATTTATTCAAAAACCTGTGTCACAAGCATCCCTCATCATGTAATTTTGAGATAGAGGAAGACAGACAGACACAAAGACAGAGAGAGAAAAGTTTCAAGTTATTTGGCCATTTTTTCAAGATGTCATTTCTTTGAGTTCTTTTGAAATCTAACTCACTGAATTCCCTTTGTTCAAAGAACACAGAGAGCTACATGACAGAGAGTTTAAAAAATAAATTTTAAGGTTAATTCCCATTTATTGTTTATTCTTCAGAAGTGAAAACCTGTTAGGATCTAAGACAGCATGTGGTATTCATTTAGCCCTTAAGGTAGTTTGAATTTGCTTTCTGTAGCCTTAAAAAAAAAAAAAAATCAAAACCTGCTCATGAGGATTCAAAAGATGCCCAGTTATTCCTAAAAAATATAAAATATGATTCTTCATACTCAAGATCATAAACTAGTATTTTTAAGCTAAGAAAGGCAATTGTATCTGTTCTATACAGAGCAATGAATTTCATCAAGTATTTATTTTTCTTATAGCTTTTCTTTTAGGTGATGTTTATTATTTAGAAACAGATGTAATTTAGAACTAAACAATTCAGGTGCATGAAAAATCTACTCTAGCATCTGGTAGGCTTGTTCACACAGTTAAAAGAAAATGCCTGATTTCTGATACAAATTTTTCTAGCTTTCTCTCTTCAACATACTTGAAACTCATTGCTTTCTGCTACATTAAGAGGGCCTCTAGTACTAATTTTCTACTTTTATAGTTCCTAGAGATTGTGCAAAATTGAGCTCTTCTTATATTTCTACAAAGATTAATGCCACCAGATTCTTCTTATGCCTCTCAGTAAGTTAGTTCTCAGGCTTCAGATATTTCCAATAACTCTTCTGAAACCATGAACATTTGCTGTACTATTCTTCAAAGTATCAGACAATCAATAAATAAACAATATTGAAATAACAGCATCCTCTGTCTTCATACAAAAACTGGTAACCTCTCTGTAACTGTATTAAAATTTGCCGTAGTTTAGATTTAAAATCTTGCCAGTACTGTATCCCAACAAAACTAAATACTAAATTACATAAAATCCAGCATAATTTCTTTCTACTATAATTTTTTAAAATATACATCTCAAGGATGATATTTTTGAGATCTCAACAAAAACTCAGTCAAGAAAAAATTTAAAAATTGTCATTTAGCACCTTGGCATTTTTATTTCATCTGCACATTATATCAGCAATAACCTTGTCTTTTTCTTCCAGACCACTGACAATGTACAAAAAGAGGTCCTTCTGAAAATTCATTAATGCTCCATTAGATTACATTTGCAATTTTATCATCTTTGATTTTTCAGGTGACTGTTGCTGTATTTGATGCATCCTACTGTGACTGTGCATAGTCAAAATAAAGGCCGTATTGAAGGGCCGAAAAGAAATGTTTTGGTCTCTCTCATTTGAATTTCTTTTAATGTATGGTGATAAATCCTCACCTCCCCAACAATCTGCCAAGAGACTTTTATGAAAGAGATATTTTTGTCTGCTTCATAATTTCCTCACACAGATGATTCCTTTATACTTACCAGAAGTATGAAAAACATTGTCCCAGTGGATGGACAACTAGTTGTAACACAATTAATGCTGATGATCCATGAATGTATTTCTGATAGCTTTTCAGTGACGATCTGACAAGGTGTCAGATGCTTGACAAGATGTCAAACACCCTTCCTGAACCACATGACCTTATCTAGATGGTATTTCAGTAAACTTGATTTTGACAGAAAATACCAAAGTGTTTTCACAAAAAATAAAGTTTGGATTGTGTATGGAAGATGACCCAGATGAAGAATCTCCCTGCATTTTTTTTTTTTACTTTTGATAGCTCCAAGTTATCTCCTTGACCTTGTTTATCCTATGGTTAAAGAAACAGCAGTGTCTGAAAAACACATGGAAGAAACTCAAGGAAAAAAATCTGCAGGAGACATGAAGCAGCCTTGCCTAGTATATAACTACCACCTGGCTACTTAGTAAATCAAAGCACTATTCTGCTGCTTTCCAGACACAAACCAAATATATTTTAACACTTGCAGCTATCTGCATAATGATGGATCTTATCTTCCTCCTCAATTAACAAAAGAACATCAGAGTTTAGGTTTTTCCCCCTTAAATTAATCATATTTTCAGAATCCTATTTTTTTTTCTGTATATTTAAACTTATTTATCATTTCTTTGTAGTCTCCTTTCTCTTATCAATAATTTCAATGCTTTTCATCTCTAACCAAGGTGTCTTCCAAAATAATAAATATGTCATTTTTTATTTTAAAGGTGTGAATTTGGCATACAGAGTAAATTTTTATTTAAAAAAATCCCACTTATTCTTTGTTGTACTGGTCAACCTCTAGCCCTGGTGAATCCAGTGACTAGATTGAAAACAGCAGGACAGGAAGTAATTTTTGTTTCTAAAATGACTACAACAAATACATAATAAATAATTATGTGTTAAATGTGGTTTATGCTCTACACACAAATAAAACAAGAGGTAAAGAGGATTTACAGTATTTCAGTTTGAGATGTCTTAGAGAAAAAAGGAAAGAAAACATAAAAACATAAATTCTTTTTTCAGATAGCTTCTGCAGACAAAGACAAGACAACTATTATTTTGCTTGCTATTGTCTACTGTGTCAGTGCAGCTATGCTTGCTATACAAGATGTAAACGTGATAAAACCTTAGTTTTCTACCCAATCTACTAAGCATTAAAAAAAAAGAAAAATTAGGATAATATCAAACTAAAAAACCCGGATTCATTTTTATCTGTTGTGTACTGAACTAGAACTGTACTGTTTATTCAAATTATCATCCAGTAGTTTATAAATTAATAAGATAGAACTATTAGGTATGAACTCTATATATATGAGACTTCAATTAAGTGGGTGTTTTTTTGGAAGGGCTTTCACATTCTAATGGTTAATCTGAGGTTCTACCATGTAAATGGTTTATCTGAAGCTGAGTAGCAACCTAGTACTTGGAGGAGCCTAATGTTTTGGAATTATTGCAACAAAATAATGGTAGCATTGGAAAATTGTGATCCAGGTAATAATAGTTCTGATGCATAAGTTTTCTAAGAAATTCTGAATTTTTTTTTTCAGAGTATTTAATGAGAAACTTCCATCAAACAGGATTTATCATAAATTTGGCATAGGGATTTCTGTTAGGTATATGCTTTCAAGAACTTTTACAAAGGTCTTGTTAAAAATCTTCATTAACATTCTGGATAATGGGGCAGAATGTATTCCCTGCAATTTTGCTGATAACACAAAACAGCAAGAAATGTCTCATACACTAGAGGGGCATGCTGCAATTTGGAGGCATCTTGACAGTCTGGAGAAATGGGCTAACAAGGACGCCATGAAGTTCAACCAGGGGAAGTACAAAGTCCTGCACTGAAGGAGAAATAACCTCATTTACCAATTTATATTAGAGGGTGAAAATCTGGAAACCAGTTTTGCAGAAAACACCCTGGGGTTCCTGATGAACATCAGCTGAACATGAGCCAGCAATGTGTCCTTGCTGCAAGAAAGGGGAATGTTGTCCTCATCTGAATTAGGCAAAGGATTGTCAGCAGGTTGACGTAGGGGATCCTTCCCTTTTAATCAGTGCTGGTGAGGCCACACCTGGAATTCTCTGTCCAGTTCTAGGCTCCCCACTGAAAAAAGCCATGGACATACCAGAACAAGATAACAAAGGGCCAGAAATATAAATTAGGTACTGAAGCATCTCTTCCATGAGCAGGGACTGTTCAGCTCAGAGAAGGAAAGGCTCAGGAGGTTCTTATCAAGACGTGTGAATACCTGGGAGTGTAAAGAGACTCTTCTCAGTAGCATTCAGTGACACAACCAGAGACAAGGGGCACAGAGTGAAATACAAGAGGTTCCCTCTGAGCACCAGGATATTTTTTTCACTCTGAGCACTGGCACAGGTTGCCAAAGGATGTTATAGAGTCTCCATCCTTGGAGATATTCAAAAGTTGTCTGGACGGATTCCAGACTGGTTCTAGGAAATCTTACTTGAGCCGAGGCGTTGGACCAGATGAACTTTGGAGGTCTCTTCCAACCATTCTGTTCTTCCTATATGTGAGTTATGTAATGCTTTTACATGTTTGATGACGTTTTCCATTCTTCATAGTGTCCTCAGAAGATTGCCCTGAATAGCAGTGAATTCCAATTTCTTAGCCTATAGAGCCATGAAATAGTAGACTTGAAAGTAATAAACAGTTTTTGACACACTTTGTTAGTGCAGAGCAAAAACTTTTCTATTCTAGGTCTCAGGAGAGGGAAAACTTCCTCAGATTATGTCTTTGCATCCCACAGAAAACAAGTATGGCACAAGGAAGGCAGTTATCTTCAAACCCAGAACAAGGTCTACCTTATCAGGAAATGAGAATTTAATGTCATGACTCAGGTTGAATTCAATTTAGAAGAGCTCATTATTTAATCACATTAACTAAGAGAATCCAGCTGATGAAGACAGTACTCATACAGAGTCAAATGCATGTACCTTACTAACATCTTTCACTTGTATGCCTTTGCAGTGACTTCCTGTCCACGTTGCACAGAAAACTCACCCGTGACTGTGTGGTGAGCAAATCACATTAAAGACACATAGTATTAAAGTGTCTTTGTGACCAAACAACGTGGCATTTTTTATTAATAGTTTTTTCTAAAACTCATTATCTTTGGGATGACTAAACAGTCTGCCCTTTTAGAAATTTAAGGCAAAGATTCCTGTATATGTCAGAGTTTCAGTGTATATTATTTGGGAATAAAATAAATTTCAAGTTCCACCAATTAAATATCAAAATATGTGCTCAAGATTGTATCCAAAAATATGCATCTAGCCCCAGAAGAAATGATGATTTAGTCTAACCTTCTCTTGTTGCTAGCATTTGTTCTTTCTGAGAACTATGTATTAATATATTTATGTAACCATAGATGTTTTCTTGCCTAATTAAACGTTTCACTAAAGTATTTCTTGATTTCTCATCTTTTTATGGGTTCTATAATTGTCTTGTCCTTGAATTACACTTATGATAACATGGCACTTTTTTAGAAGGTAGTAGAACTACAGATAGAACCTTTGGTCCAATAATCTTCCATCCTTAAACTTCTTCTTTTTTTTTTTAAGAACAGCAAACAGGTTTTTAAAATATATTATATCCAAGTTTCCTCACATTGCTCAATTGCTCAGAAACATCCACATTGATAGGAGTTTTATCACCAAAACTACAAGGGAAGAGAGCATGCACAAAACAATAAAGTCGGTTCTGTTTTCATAAGCTAGTTTAGAGGGGCAGGGAGAGATCTTATTTACAATTAAAAAGTTTACTACCGTGAGGAGATAGGTGCACTGTTAGAAAAACAGTTCATTTAGAACCTATTTCTCAGCAAAAATGTGATCCTTACTCTATGATAGCTGTGTTGTTCTAATCACTGTGCCCAATTGCAATCCTATGTCAGTTAATTAAAAAAACTCACCATGCTTCTAGCTCAGCACCCCAGCAAATCAAAGCTCTCAGGGCAAGATCAATGGACTTGCAATATAAGCTGTGTTGACAACATCTATGAGGATTTCAATTTAAGAATAAGAAGACATTCATCCTTTTTCAAGTGTGTCAGTGTAAGTTGCACTCACTCTAAATGATTGTCCAGAAGTATTGTATACAAACTGCAGAACTGAGAAATGTCATTAATGATAGTAAGCTACAGAAGTTAGTACTGTTTTCCAGGTGTCTCTGCATAGTGTAAATTCACAGTAGCAGACAAATACAAGAAGTTTGCTACAACTAGCATTTGTGTGCACTAGCAGAGAGAGGCTCAGTACTCAGGGGGTGCTTACCCTAACAGCTAGAAGTGATGTCCAGATATGGTAGCTCAGGATAAGTTTGGAGAAGAGATATTTTCAACAACATTGAAAAAGTCTGCAAAGTGCAGGACACAGGATGCAAGAATGCACCAGTTATGGAAGAAAAAAAAAATCATTTAAGAACTGTATCTTTGGAACTATTGTACACTCAGGTGAGTCAAGATTATTTGTCAATATTTATGTGCACACACATCAAATGCTATTTCCTCTCAGTAAAGCAGGTATCCTTAAAAATATTGGGTTTGTATTCAAGAAACAGGAACTCTTAAAAGTAATTGCAATTTTTTTTTTTAATCAGAAAGCCTGTAAAAAAACAAAAGAGGACATTTTTAAAGGCCAATGAACATATTAGCAAATCACATAACCAGCACATGTACTGACAAAAAAAGTCATTTCCATCTAGAGATGAAGGATTTGGAATACCATCAATGAGAATAAAACACCCATCTTATCAATGACATTTACCCATGATCAACTGACCATCATCAGGTCAGATACTGGCATCAGCAGGAAAAAGCAAACCAAATTAAACAAATAAAAGACTCCAGGGAACAGTAAAGAGTCATTCAAAATGCTTTTGAACACAGTATGTGGGGAAAATACACAAAAGCTCTGTATGGCAGTGCTACAGTTTTAAACTAGCAGTTATTAGTGCTGCAGAGTTTATACAGATCCCTGGTAGCAATTTTGTGCCATTTTGGGGGCATCCAGAAATATATCTCTATCAAGACCATAAGTCACAATCCATATTTATATACCCTACAAAGTGTTGAATAGTAACGTACAGATGATATTATAAAACAATATGAGCAGAAGCATATTTATTAAAAACTGAGAAGAAGGATACGAGAAGGATTTTAACCCATGGTGCATAAGTTGTTAGAATGATGATACTTTAAACAGCTAAAATATGACTTTGGTTTTCAAAGCTTATTACTTTATTACTTTACTGCTGTCATGTTTCATGAAGAGGTGATTTCTCTTTCTCAAAAAATTAATCAGAATTTCATAGCAAACTGTTAAACTTATCTAACACGAAATATTTTTGGTTAGCAGAACCTGTAACAATATCACAACATGTGAAAAACAGAAGGTGTACTGTGTCTAGGGTCAAGTCTTCAGCTGATTTGCTGTGAAACTCTGAAGATCTGTTTCACTCTAATAAATATCTTCAGTGCTTCAGGTTCAGAAGTATTAAAGTTTGTAAAAGATTTATTCAATCATAAAATTTTTTGTAATATCAACATTTTTTCAAAATAACAGCTTTAAAGCTTATAATTGTTAAGATCAAATGAAGGCAGAAACACAGAAATCTTCCCAAAAAATTACAGAATTTTTTTATATTGATCTATCTTGAGTATAAATTTAAATAATATGTATTTATATTGTATATTTATTGTGCATTTAACATACTTTATATATGCTTATCATTTATTTGACATCTGTTTATTTAGAGTTATTTTTTGAAAATTATTATATCTAAAATAATACATATAAAACATAAATACAAGTTTCATATTTTATTTCATGTGATCATTTACAGCACAAAATAAAATTGCTCTACAAAATGTACAAGTGCTAATTTTTCCCAGCAACAAGAACTAATTCTATTTGGAATTTCAAAGACATGTTATTGCAATTACATATCTGTAGTATAAATAATGAAACAACTCCAGCACTTTTAAGTGAACACTAAACTTCTGTTGTTTGTTTAGTAGTTCCAGTTTTCCAATTCACTGCAGATGTTTTTTTATGTTTGTGTGTGTATGTGTATCTGCGTGTTCCTTCATTAACTTTTCTCTACTTATTTAGGGCTTTTGGGATTTACATTTTGAGTATAAAGTTACTGCAAGTTAATGAATTGCTTTTAGATATCTTTATTCAGATATCCTTGTATCTGTGTGTCCTAGGGTTCTGAAGCACAGAACTGTAGTAGACTTCGTTAACAATATTGCCTTTATTTGAAGATATTCTCACCCATGAAATTATGCTCTTCTGTGTACTTATGATTTGCTACATATCGTTTATTTCAAGCTTTCTCACACACGCTTTTCTTGCTGTGTATTAAGGTTTCTTTTTTTTTTTTTAAGAATGAAAATATATAGGAGTCTTAAGAAATTAAAAAAATCTATGTCATCTGTTTGTGCTCTAAATGTTCTTGCTGCGGGTTTGAATATGTGATAGGTTTTCAGTCCTCTCTGTTTGGGCAGTTATTAGATTAGGACATTATTTTTCTGGATAAAACATGCAACAGATGCACATCAGTAGCTATGCCATCTATGCCTCAGTATACTTTCCAACTTTATTGGCAGGACATCTGGTTTGAACAGTTGAATAAACAACAATAAGCAAACCCTATCACATCCTAAGCTATTTCCCTGCTTTTAAGACATTACAGAAGGTGCCAAAACAATGTTTAAGGAACAACAATGATCCCATCAGCCATTTCCAAGTAAGGACACTGTAGACATTAAATAGATATTATCTTCATTTTAATGCATAGCATAGCAGCAACAGTTTCAGACCAACTTTCACTTCAAATGTCATTATGCTGCACATATATATACTTGAAATTGAAACATATTGGAAATTACATAACAATTTGGAAAGAAGTTCCATCGAAAATGGAGACAGCTTTCTTAGCCCTGAATCTCTGAGCCCTTTTTATGACAAGTATAATTTTTATATGAACTCATCATAACATCTTTATATGAAAAAAAAAAAAAAACATTGAATCATAGAGCTATAGGATGTTTGAGTTGGAAGTGACCTCAAAGATCATCTAGTTCCAAACCTCCTGCCTTTGGCAGGGACATCTTTCACTAGACTAGGTTGCTCAAAGTCCCATTCAAACGGGCCTTGAACACTTCTAGGGATGGGGCATCCACAACCTCCCTGGGAAACCTGTTCCAGCATCTCACCACCCTCAAAGTAATGAATTTCTTCCTAATATCTAATCTTATAATTCTAATCTTCCTAAAAATGTAATCTAAACAACCCTCTTTCAGCATTTGGTTTTGGGTTTTTTTCAGCCTTTCTCGCATCAGTAAATGCTCTGGTAAAGAGTACCTCTTCAGCTCTCTTCTAGGTGAATGTATGTCATACATAAAGACCAAATGAAGAATATAATACCAGTTATGTATTAATCTGTTCATGCTCCAGTTGCAGGTTCACTTGCTTAACTTGATTTAGTTGATCTTCCTGTTCATTGCATTTAACATGCTACCTATGTATCTAACTAGATTTTTCCCCTTCTGGTCCAGTTTACTGACCTCAGTCTTTATAAATATTCAGACAATAAAAATGAAGACATTTAATTCCTGAGGTTCTCTGGAGCAATGGGTCCATGTTTTCAAGATTTTTTTTTACTGTTTAATATCTATTCACCATGACTCAAGCATTTTTAAAGATAAAACAAATATCTGGAACCTGTAAAATGTCTCTATTTAAAAACATTTAAGTTTTTCATCCATAGCTTTATGCTGGAAATTTTCTTACAAAAAGAAACGTTGATATTGAGAATGTCTCTGTGGCTTCCATTTGCTTAAAACCCAAAAGCATATTCCTAGAACATTTTGAGATATTTTAGACATTGCAGTGAAATTAATGATGAAATTATTGTATTTTAATTGAAATGTACACAATTACAATAAATGAAAGAAAGATAATAAATGAAAAGAGAAACTAAATAATATTCTTTTAAATAGCAAATGAATTAACATACTTCATTGATCAAATTCACCAAAAGTGGTTACATCTTTTACTTTTTGCATCAACAGACCATCTGAGTATCAATCTGTTTTACATTGAGCAATTCTAACTGATGTAAGCTAAAGCCAGGATTTCACATAAATAATTAAAGTATGCAATGGTCATACAGGAAAGACAGGAAAAGGGAAAGCAACTACCCGAAAGCAAAGGACAGCTTAAACCACCTTTTTCTTTAATTTTACTGTCAGATTAAAATTTCAAGTCTAATAGTACTGAATCATTCAACTGACAACCTAGGAAACATGTCACCATAAGGAGGTAAATACAACTATGTTTAAGAGATTAGCAAGATGTCTGGATAAAATTTGAAAACTGAAAATAAATTAAGAAGATTGGGTTATAGAGTCTAAGACAAATTACCTTCTATTCTTGTATTTTGTAGTATATATTTAACTTCACTCTTCCACTGCTTGGAAGATAGTGATAGATATTAAGCACAGCCTTCTTCTGCAAAATTTACTGATAGTGAAATACAAATTTTGCCTGTTTTGAAATTACAGTACTGTTTCACTATATATTCACCATTTCAAGAAAGTCAATATAGAGTGATACATGACCAGTTTGATTTGCTCATGAAAAAAGTTTTATTGGGCCCATCACTAACCAGATAATACTTCTAACTTCAGGTGCTTTTAGCATACTAACTGGATCAAGAGAGTCTTTTTTTCACTATTGTAGTATTTCTATAGGTATAATATACTAACTCAAAAGAAAATGAGAGGGAAGGAATTGATTTCCTCTTTGTCTGATGACCAAATTCTGAGCAAGTGTTGGGAAGCAGATTACTACAGCTGACTGGAAAAAATCCACCAAGTGTGTGTTTTTTGCTTACCTTTATGTATACTGGACAAGAATTTTCCTCTGACAAAGGGATGAAAATTAAAATTACTTAGCCTAGTGCCCGGTACATTAGTAGTAAAGGTGCTTCTTCTCTCTACTCCTTTAAAGAATATTAGCTGGTATTAAATAATTAATTTTAAAAGGAAGTTACAGTGGTTGGAAGGAAGAATATTTTAATACTTAGATGGCATAATTCTGTTCTATAAAAATTGACATGATTGAAGCATGTCACCAACATTCATAACAGCCTTGGCATACCCTATTGAGGAATGAAGCATTGCCAGAGTCTGACATACTGGTATACAGAAATAAGAAAACTAAGAAAATAAATACATTCTGAAGAAATGAAATTTTCATCCAAATAATGACAGCTCTGTGCACAAAGGCAGAAGATAATACTTGAAAAGCACAAATTATTTCCCTGCAAAGGTAAGTCCTCTTTTGCCTCCTTTCCACAGCTCCTCAAAGAACAAATCAGTAACATTGGGTCTTGAGACTGTGTGCTTGAATACTGAAAACAGAAAAACAGACAAAACCATAGAAAAACAAATGTTTGTTTGCTTTCTTTTTCAATAAAGTACAAGGTTATGAAAAAAATATGATAATGAGTTAACACAAATATCTAGAAAAGTATACAAAACTAAAAAAGGTAATGCTTATGCAAAGCAAAATAACATAATTAGCACAAATTTAAACAGGACATTGATTATGAGGGATTTTTTTAACTATGTGGCTTACAAACAGCTTTGAAAGAGCTTGTGCTGCCTCTTGGAAATTCTTTCTATATATGCCATGTTCATCAAAACTGTAAAACCTGAAGGAGTTCACTGGAGTCTACAAAAATGTAGCTTTTCCCAGGTATTTCCACGAAGTAGCAGAGATAATAATTGTTAACCTAGGATTCCATCATGTAGGCTCAACTTGGTGTTGCCTGCACTTGACAGCCTCACCCAAATCACTGATAAAGACGTCAAACACTACTGGCCCCAAGACAGCCCTGGGGAACACCACTCATGACCACCACTAACCAGATGTCAGTCCATTCACCACCACTCTCTGGGCCCTGCCATCCATCCAGTTTTGTACCCAGCCAGCAGTGCACCCATCCACACCATGAGCAGATATTTTCTCCAGGAGAATGCCATGGGGAATGGTGTGAAAGGCTTTACTAAGACCCAGATACACAACATGCATGGTGGTTTCCCTCATCCACCAAATGGGTCACCTCATCATAGAAGATCAGGTTTGTCAAGCAGGACCTGCCTGTGTTGACCAAGCCTGATGACTTGGTTGTCCTGTACATATGGCGTGATGGTGCTCAAGACAATCTCCTCCATATCTTTTCCTGGCACCAAGGTCAAAATGACAGGTCTGTAGTTCTCCAAACCTTCCTTTCATCCATTTACATAGATGGTCATCACATTTGCTAGTGTTCCTGTCTACTGGGACCTCCTTGGACAACAAGGACTGTGGGTAAATGATTGAAAGAGGCTTCTACCAGCTCCCTCAGCACACTTGGGTGGGTCTCAAGGGAAAGCCATTTTCCAATATTCACTGGCAAATGATAAGACATTTGAATTGACATTTCTGTGAATATTTCTGAAATTAAAAAAAATTACTTCAGTAACTTTCTAGAAAAGATAAATAACAAATACATTTCCAAACCTATTTTTTGTTAGATTACCCTAATAAACTGTTTGCTTTAGAGTTACTCTGTGTGTTTATTCTCCTGCAATAAAATCAAAACATTTGCATTCTTAGTTCAACACCCACAAAGTTCAACTCTTAAAAGGCATTGCATTGTTGTATTTTAAAGATTTTGTTGGTTACTACTATCCAGCAAGTGATTTCTGAAAGAATTTTTAGTACTATTTCACTATACTATCACCGTAATGGTAGTCTTGGTAATTCACATTTTTTTATAAATTTTAAACTTCCTGAAAAAAAAAAGCAAAAAAAAAAAAAAAAAAGCCAAAAAAAACAAACAAAAAAAAAAAACAACAAACAAAAACAAACAAAAACAAAAAAAAAAAAAAAAAAAAAAAAAAAAAAAAAAAAACACACCCAACCACAACCAAAATAAATCCCAGATTTCAATTTCTTGACATTCTATATTTAAAAGAATATTCATATGGCACTTTTAAAGAAAAATCTAGACAGATTTTAGCTATTATAATGCAAAAAGTTTTCCCACTTTTAGTATATTATTGGAAAAAAACACAATAGTTTTCAACTCCCAGCCTAAAAGTTCTTGTGTCAAAAGACTGGACACACAATATTTGAGATGCATGAGATATTTAATTTTCACTATTCAGTCTGACAGAAGTCTGATTTCAAACATCACTTTATGGAAACAAAAAAATTTATACCTTTTTAACTCTCAACTAATGCAATGTAAATAGCAGAATTTCACAAGCAAAGAAATCAGAAATTACCAGGTTATTTCCTTCTAAGTTTTTACAATTAATTATTTTTGAGGAGAGACTCATCTGGGAGTTTACCTAATTATAATCCTTTTAAATTCTCCTTTTCAACCTTATTAAAAAGTAGAGCTCATTTCCAATACTGAAATGTTCCCTCAGCAATGTCTTAGAGAAAATATCCTAAAGAGTAAAAAAATTTAGAAAATTAATTAGTGATGGAAATTTTATATCAGCCTGAATCAGTAAAATCACTTTTAATGTAAAAATGGGAAATTTGATGCAATCAAATATGCAATTAAATGATATGTTACTTTTGCTTTCAAGCTTGACTTTAAATTGCTATTGAGTGATGACATTGCCAATGCCCAGTTGAACAGCTGATAGGTGGTAACTCAATAACTCATGATTGTCTATTGAGATCCAAAAATTCATTGTGCTGCATTTCTATTACCCAGTGTGGTGTAATTTAATTCCAAATATAATCTACTTGCACATTCTTTTTTTAGTTCAAGTTTGTATATACACTGGCTGAGCACTCTGTGTGTGTTTACTATATGACACGGGAAAAAAATAAAAGGAAAAAATAGTCATATTATTTCAATCACATCAGATTCAAACTTGTTTATTGATCTATTAAAGATTTAACTGTCAAGCAATAATCTATACATTAGGATATGTATCAGCAACACAAGAGATAAACCACAGTACTACAAAATGTTATCACACATGTCCAAATGCCTAAACACCCTTTCATGAAATGCAAGCTGGGTCCCTGCATGCTGGCCTGGGGGCATCCACAGGGATGTCATGTGGCCAAGACCAGTCAGAGCTCCAAGAGCCACTGGGTCACATCCACCAACACCCTGTCATCCCTGTTGCTTGTTGTGCTCCCTTTTTCCCCCTACATTACAAGTCTCAAAGCTTCTCTTCTCCTATACTTACTTCTTTTCAAGCTGACTCTTCTGTTTCAAGTGTCTCTGAAGTCCCTTGGTTAACATTTAATCCAGCTGATGGTCATCTTCCTCTTCATAATTATCAGTCTGTGGTGAATAGTCTGTCACACTCACCCATCCTGTTACTCTTTCCTGCCTTTTTCAGTTGCTGTTATCCCAGCATTTTGCCAAGGTTGAGCCATGCAGGCAAACCCAGTAACATGATGCGTCCCCCAGATGGCAAATTTCATGAGTAGCCCACCTGAAACAGATCAGTTTTCAGCTAAACTTGAAAGAATTTGCTGTGATTGCTATTTACACATTGGGGCTGAAATGGTAACAGACAGCAGAACTGAAAATTAAGGACTGAAAAGTAACTGCTTCTGGCACTTGGACAAAAATCAGAATGGAAACTGTCAGAGTTGTACACAAAGAAACAAGGAGAAGAAAAGGAATGATTAGAAATGAGTGTTACAGTATCTACCTCATCATCTACAGTATCTAACTCATCATTAGTGGTTTTTTTAAAGAAATACGGCTAATGCATAATGCTATTGTAATTAAGGGTGTTTTGACCATCATCATAAGAGATGAAGACTGTTTAATTTTCAGCTGTAAACTGATGGTTACTTAAGAATTTGTGATTATTAATCACTAACTTTCAATATGGTCAAAGAAAAAAGAGAATCATAATGAGTAATAAATATAATTAGTAGTTCAAAGAGAGGCACCTCTATAACCTAATAGTTAATCACAATATTTGAAAAATAGAAGGAAAAACTGGGGTGGAAAGGCATGGAATTAAGCATACACACAGAGATTACTTAGAAGTCCACAATTAAAAAAAACAGCAAAAATCGTGACGTACTCCCTTGGCTGTAATTGGAAAGTGAATTACATTGTTAAGAAATATAATATCTAGATAGTCCTTGAGGTTAGCTAACAGTGCCATTCCCAATACCAGAAGCCTCAGGCAAAGATTGACAGGATAAGGTGGAAAACAGATAAAACATTTATACTTTGTACGCTCCCTGGTGACTATCTTGCTTGGTTGCCATAACTAGAAAATTCAGCAGCAAACGCTCATCTGACTCAAGAGCAGGACTAGTACATAGATTTCTGTCCCTAGAAATATGTGAAAGCTGACTGCAGGTAAGATGACTAGGAGAGATTTCATGTGAGAGAGGAGTAAAATGATTCTCTCTTCTCAAGTGACAAAGAAAATGAAGACCTAGACCCCTCTCAGGGAGATCAGAGAATGAGTGGCTCAGAAAACACTGTAGGAGGTTGCTCCTTCACTGTAGGAGCCTTAGCTATGTTTTTTAACAAGAGTAAATATTTTTGGACATTATGTAAATTTATGCAATGCTGTCTAGGATGATGAGTAGACAATCTGTATGAGAGTGAAATGGTGAGAAAGATCAATGAAGTTCATAATAGACGCTGAGCCACTAGCAGGTCAGAAGTGGTAGGAGAGAAACTACAATACAGGCAGGAAAACGGAACAGAACCTTAACTCCAAATCAACATCTATAAGCCTTTCCCCAGGACAGTCTCCAGGAAGCAGAAAATATGAAATACTATACAGCTTGGAAGACTATAGGTTTTTAAATCTTCTGTGAAAGAATTAGGAGACAAACAGATGTAAGTAATCTAAGTTTTAATAGCAGCAGGTGAAGAGAATGCACAAAAGAATATAAGAATAACAGATCACTAGGAGGCTTGCCAGTATGTGAGCTATAGAAGCTTGGAACCATTTAAGTTGGAAAAGGACCTTAAGATCATTGAGTCCAACCATTAACCTAACACTATCAAATCCACCAAGCTTGTTATCTCGACAAATCTAAAATTTTCACACACACAAAAATGCACCAGGGAAATCTATTATTCACTGTTTATCCTACCTCAGTGAACAATGATAATGACCCATAGTCTGGTTAGGTACTTCATAGTACTCTGGCCATGTTGGACCTCATAGTAATGTAGCTCTAAGAAAAGAAGCAAATACTTTTGCATGCAGGGGATGTAACATCCTAATGCTTTGCTCAAACAGGTCTAAAATAAAACAGAAATTAATGGTATTCCCTTACTCTTAGGCAAAATGTGTTAAATTTATATAACATGTGCATAGAGTTGATTTTTGATGTATCCTATGTGTGATGTAAATCAAACTGGAGTCTACTATTTAATTGCATCGTTCTCATCTTTTGTTCAATCCAATCCATCCATAGTGGTCTAACAGCCAAGTGAAATGACAAACAATGCTAAGTAGCTAATATCAATGAACTAATTTTGTGCCTCTACTGTGTTAAAGAAAACCCATTTACTACTATAGTTAATGACTTCAAATCAGGGTAACAGTCAAATATGGAGTATTGTATTCTTCATTCCTAAAAAGATGCTTGCATGTTGATAAATATTTAGCAGACTAGAAAACTGCATTCCAAAAAGGCAAAAATGCTGATGTTAAGCTTGTATAGTACAGCAATGACAAACAGAAACTCCCTTTTGGTACACAGTTCTGAATTAAAAAAACATCGGAAGATGGAAGCCAGTGCTTCCCACAGATACCACTCTCTCACTCAAGATGATATAGCTTCCTGCTCTTCCAGCTTTTGCAATCACACACAAGACACTGACAGATATATAAAAAAAATGCTCTTCAGGGTCAGACCATCAAGTCCAGTTTTCTGCCTCCAACAGTGATAATAGGAGAAGCTATACAGGGAGAATGTACGAGACTGGACACTTTCTACAGTCCATCTCCTTCACCAACGCCTACAATTATTTTGCTAGAGGTGTAAGAGGTAGATCTGTGCTGAGTGCTTTTAGTATCTTTTTATGGACCTATTGTCCATGTATTAGTCTTAATCCCTTTTTATAAATTGACTGATATTCTCTGCTTCTACAGAGTCTCATGGCAGCAAACCCCATAAATTCACTATCCCTTTCCTTTTAACTGTTTTAAACTAGGCACACACTCTTTACACTGAGAAGTTTCTACTTGTGCTGCAGGATTTAATGAATAACAGTTCTGCATTCGGTTTGTGCACTGTTTACAGTTGCGTAAAACTCAGTTATAAACCATCACTCCTAAGTTGTCTCCTTTCCAAACTGAAGAGCCAAGCTGTTTTAGTCTCCCTTCACAAAGTACATTCTCCATCCCCCTAACTGCTTTAGTTGCCCTTAAATGTACTTTCTCTAATTCCACAATATTTTCTTACTGAGACCAGAACAGTACATACATGTCTAACCTACAGCACTAAAAGGTTTTCTTTTATAAAGATCGTTTCAGCAAAGAAGACAAAATCAAAAAATTTTTAAAAATAAAAGCATTTTTCAGTACTTCCTTTTATAAATGCTTCACTGTCATTTTTCTTTCCATCTTTAGAAATAATCCAAAAAGGCTTTACTCAATTGTGATCACTTACAGAGGAATTTCTGTGAGGCAGACCAAAGTGTCTTTGTACTCAAAATCCCAGACCTTGTTTAATTGCTTATTATAAAAAATGGGCTCATGTTAACATCTTCGACTTGCAGTATCTATTTACCATACTGGAATTATGGCATCCCATTGCAGAATGCCTGATGTGATGCTTATAAGGTTAAAAAAAAAAAAAAAAAAAAAAAAAAGAAAAAAAAAGAGGAAGACATTTATTTCTCTTTCATCAAATACCACTCCTGAAATGCTAAGATAAAGATTTAATACTCTTTGTTAATGAGCTTTACGATGTCCCAGTAAAAATGCTGCCAGTTAATTTAGACAAAATAATTATTCTGTTGGGGCCATTTCCACACTCCACATTATGTAATGTACCACTGAGACAAAGAAGAGAGACAGCAGTTCAGATCCATTACATCAAACCTGGTTTTCATAACCCTGAGGGCTGTTCAGCCACTAGACTAAAGGGTAAAAGAAGAAGCTACACCTACAGAAACTTAAATATCTAACATTGAAAAATGGAAAATATTTGGTGACTTCAAAGTAAGTCCATTGTTAGCTGCAAGTCATATATTTTGGCAAATGTATTAAGTCTTAATGCCTCACTCAGTTCTAATGAGTTCCTTCTAGAAGTTTAAACTGCTATGAGAAATGTGGTGAAATGTCTATCTTTTGATAACTTCCAAGCCAAACCAAAAATTTTACAATTAACTAAGGTTTAGAAATGTTCCAACTATATGTAGAGGGAAAGGAATGCCAGAGCAATTGATTTCTTGGCTGCTTAGAGGGAGAAAGAGACAGACTGACGCAAAAGGAATGGAAAAAAAAAATAAAAAGAAATGTGGGATGGAGAGAACAAAAAGATCTTTAGCACACTGCCTTGTAAAACCTGAACTACAGCCCAGGATTTCTTACTATGCTCAACAACCTTTCTGATTTAGGGGTTAAGTAGTTATATACCCCGATACCATAGAGCCAAGTACCACTATATTGATTAATCTGCATAATGTGTCAAAATTCACTATTTATAATATTCCAAAGCTGCGCTTGCTGAAAAGTCTTATTAACTCTAAAGATTCCAGTCCTGCTAAAGTTGTTCAGAGGAGTCAATAAGGCTCTAGCCCGCCTTGTTCATGTGTTTGCTGCTTTAATACTTGAGAATTGCATTGGAAAAAGCTATGATGAAAGAATATCATAGTCAACAGTCTGAGGCTAATAAATGCAGGAGCTAGATCTGTTTGCACAATGTCCCTCTGCCTCTATGCGTATTTTTACTGTCTTTGAGCACGTGATTGTCTTCCTCACACTTTTCATGCTAATCCCATAAGCAGTACGGAACCTTTGCACTGACTTGGTCCATTTGAATGTATGCTTCCTTTCAACATTTTATGTGAAATTAAATTGCAAACTAGAAAAGAATTCTGATCTGCACGTATTTCTCATTAAAGAAAAAAATTCTTACATTTCTGGGTGTTTTAAAGATTTTAAAGAAAAATTATAAACTTTTAGAAGATTTTATTCATGTATTTTTGGGGCAAAATATTAAAATTGTTACTAGTTGTTACTAAAATACCTAAATCAGAGGTATATACAGCTCCAGTCTACAAACAGGGTACATAGATCATTGGTACAAATGTTCCCTGTGATGCTGAAACATGCGGTCCTACTAATGAAAACTCCTTTATTTTTCATCCCAGTAAATTTTATCAGCAGAAGAGCATGAGATTCAGTTTTGAATAACTTAGGCAAAACTGTAACAAAAAACTACTGCATTAACAATAACACACAGAAATGTAAGCTGTGTAAAGTAAAATGCTAAATTCTGAAAATGTTTAAAATAATTCAAAATAAATAATTATTTCTATAATATTAGTATAAACTAGAATGTTTAAAAATTACAATTTGCCATCGTGATTTTCAATTTAAATGCAGTGAGACCTGAAAAAAGTCATATTTTAGAGTAAAAAAGTGTGAACTTTAATATTAAAGTGGTAACTTTATTTTGACATTTTATTTTAGAATAGTCTCCCATTTCCACTGTCATCTGCCTGACTACTGTCCTACAGTGATTCAGTATCCTCGTAAAGCTGATTTAATAAAAATAGAAATATGTTCTAGAAAACAGATTGACTGAAAACAGATTGATCATAGAGAAATAATAAAGAAACTTAAGAAAATGAGGAAATGCTGAACAAGAATCAGAGAAAGAAATCCAAAATAGGAAGGATTTTTTTTTTCCTCTTCTAATGGGCAATATGCAGTATAATTTTTTTTTTAATTAGTTTTTCATTGACTAATGGCAGTGGCTAGTAACAAGAAGATTGGGTCTTCCATCCAACCCTTTGAGATTTAGTATTTTCAAGAGCTGATAATAATATTACTTATTTAACATTTGATTCTGCAAGGTGCTAAGCACTATGATCATGAGTGCACTTGCATTCTTAGGTAATTTTAAGCAGGCAAGTAGCCCACATGAAAGCATCATCATGGCTTTCGTAATCATATGATGAATCACATTATTGAACCCAGACAAGAATGTTCTGAACCTTGTACAATCAAGTTAAGGGCTTTACATGAAGTGAAAAGACAATGAAGACACCCTGAAGAGTTTATAACTATCAGTTTAAGGAATATTAATGTTTTTATTCCAAAAAAATCCCCCTGAATGTCTGTGAACATATTTTCTTCCATATATCATCCTCTTCTGTTACTAATTCTTTGGATACTTTACTGCTGTTATATATCTGACTAGCTCTATTTTTTTATAGACCCATAAAGAAAGGCAGTTGGGTCTTGTGGGAGTGGGGGGAGAAAAGGGGGAGAAGAGGAGGAGAGGGGATGGTGGTGATAAAATGTAATTCCTCCGAACACCTGCTGAGTTTAATTGCACTACAGCTGCTGCTGATTGTAAGTGGGAAAGGGAGATATAAGGCAGAGGGGGAGGTGGTGGTGTTACTGACTGATTGGCTGTCGTTACATCCAGTTTTATTGTCTTTTTTTACCCTTTCAGTATTATTCTTACAAGTTAAAAGAGTCTCTGAGTCTGAGGGATTAGGGACCTAAACCAAAGAGGAATCTTATGATCTGTGAGCAGAATGAGATGTGGTGTTTCCCGGATGAAGACATCTGAAGAGAGCATATGTGAACCTCAAGAACAAGACTGATGATCCCAACAGACAAATTGCCACAGTATGCAGCATTCACTAGAATGAAAGGTTTATAGGTGAGATATTTAAAGAGGTCACCACGCCCAGAGTATGTGGGTCTGCAATGAAATAGAAGACAGTGCTTGAGATGAAGGAGCTGTGGTCATTCAAAAGGGATAGCAAGCCATGCAGAGAAATTTTCAAGCAGGTTCTCATTCTGCAAGAACTTAAAGATAACAAAGTATGGTGGGTTTGTAGCATCAAGGCACTGTGGAATAAATCCCTGTTCACAAAATTGATAGAAATGGGTACTGAAAACTAGACTGCTGTAATCTGATAATTGCTAGGGACAAGTTGCTTTAATATAGAGAAGCATGATGCACATAGTTGTGATTCAAAGACTTTATTTTGAAATATGTCAAAGACATGACAGAGCATTACAACTGGGTAACTCCCTCAGAAAACAAAGCAAATCAATATTACTCATATCCCCGCATTTTGGGTTACTTTGTAAACAGCTGCAAAGCTAATAATGATGTTAAATAACTTTTGGAAAAGTTTAGAGATTTGTCATTCAGTGATAATAGATGTGGGAGGAAGAATTTCCTTCAATTTGGAGCCTGAAATACAGGAATTTTAATTTTCAGAATAATAACAGGCAAAACGTAGTTAAACATAGAAGTTGAATTTTTGAGAATTTACTTTAAATGTATTTTTGACTAAATGACAAACTGGCTATGTTTAAAATAAATCATTTTCAGGAAATGTTTACCCAAATAAAAAATCTCTAGATGATTCAACTGCCTATTACATGGAATATGAGCTTCTTGTGCCTGTGAAATAGGGTCAATAAGAAAATTCAAGCTGGGATGATGCAAATAGTTGTGGTACATACAATAAGAACACACATTGACATATAATAGTACTAATTAATTGATGATCAAATTAAAAGTGAAGAGGAAAAAAGATGGGATAATATTTGCCTGAGTTGAAAAGCTACAATCCTGGACAAAAAGGGACCTTAAGCTGGCTTTTCCGCCACTTGAAAAACTGACACACAGAAAAGAGAGATCTTTACATTCTGTTACACAGCAAGAAAAGTCCAAGAGGTAGGAACTACTTGGCTGTTAACATTTTACTCTCTGATATTCATTCTACTTGGTACTTTAATATCTAGCCACTGACAGTGCCAGTGTCTCTTCACTTGGCATTATGTATCCTGCTTGTTTTAAGCAGGCTAAGATCTCATTGGCTTCACTGAAGCTTTTGCAGTCTGAGTGTTTCCTATCTGATGTGCCTTTTAAATTTTTTCAGAAAAGAGTTAATTTTCCAAGTTTGACGATATCTTTTCACCAATTACTTTAAATAGGGTGTGATCTCAACTCTGATTTCACATACATGTATATGTAGAGCCACAAACCGTTATTAATAAAAAAGCTGTCACTATTTATTGCTGAACCCATCATTGTATTCATCATTTTCATATTGGTGTCCTGATTGCAAGGTAGAAAGAGACACACAAAATGCAAAACTTTCTTTTTGAATAATGCTAATTAGAAATTTTAAATTGTTTATATGCTGAACTAACTGATTAAAACTATTGAACAATTTCTATAATTCCATCTTCATTAAGGTTGCCATTCTAAGTACAATTTATCTGCTCTGCTTTGATGCTAAAACAAAATAATTAATTTTGAATTAAATTGATTTCTTAATCTACAAATCAGCTACTGGGGAAATACATAAAGTGTAAAGAAATACAATATTTTCATTTGCTACTACAAATATCATAATTCTGACAGTTCTCAGCTGTTATAAGGAATGAAGAAAGAATGTTTTTAGTCAGTCTGGGAACAATGTGGACTACAAAACAAAAGGTTCCATTTTTTTATATAACTCTCCAGCATGCAAGCTTCTTGTTGAGACTCTTAACCTAGATTGTTTATCTTTCTCTCTCTTTGATCAGTCTAATTATAAGCCCTTATTACATCTTATTTTCAAGAGACATGCTAGCATCCCTAATCCACAATTCAAATGAAAAGTTTTTTCTTTTCATAACACATTACTTTTTCATGCTTACAAAAAAAAAAAAAAAAAAAAAACAAAACAAAACAAAACAAACCACCAAAACCACCACCACCAAAACAAATAAAATTCCTCAAACTTTGGAAGTTAAAACCTTACTGAGGAGCAAGCACTATGAAGACCTGAAAAATCCTTTTCCCAAATTGTCATAAACTCTACTGAAAACTTACTCTTTTAATTGCTAAAGCAAATTAACAAAAAAGAAGACTTATATGAATAATTTACAAACATTGAGGAATGGAGATTGCACAATTTTTCTGGACAGGATGCTTTATGGCTGGACTGTCATAGAACCATAGAGTCACACAATAATAGAATGATTTCTGTTGGAAGGGACATTAAAGTCATCTACTTCCAACCCCCCCAGCCATAGGCAGGAACATCTTTCATGAGGCCAGGTTGATCAAATCCCCCTCCAACCTGATCTTAAACACTTCTAGAGATTAGAGCATCTATGGCTTCTCTGGACAGCCTGTTCCAGTGCCCCACAACTGCCACGATAAAGAATTTCTATTGGGTCCCTCCAAATCTGTCCCTTCTCCAGCCTGAACAAGCCCAGGGAAGGTCCAGTCTCTGACTAGTTTGACTGCCTCCCACTGAACTCACTCCATTATCAGAATCTGCCTTGTAGTTGCGGGGTGAGAGTGGGGACGTGGGAGCAGTATGAACTGCACAATTCTAGACTGTCACAAATACAGAGCAAAGGGGCATAGTCACACCCTCATCTACTGGCTGTGCTCCTGCCAATGCAGCCCAGGATGCTGTTGGTCACCTTCACTGCCAGGAACCAGTGCTGGCTCACATCCAACTGACAGTGAAGAGCCAGAGATCTTTCCCAGCAGAGCCACTCCTCAAGCAGTCCATCCCCAGCCTGTATCAGTGCAAGAAGTTCTTCTTTCCCAGGTGCAGAACATAAGTCTTTGTCATTGCTGAATATCATAAGGAATGTCTTTGTCCATTCTTTTGGCCTGTCTAATGACAACCCTTCCCGAGTGCATTTACTTGTCCACCCAATTTGGTGTCATCTGCAGACATGGTGAACAAGCACTCTATTGCTTCTTCTAGGTCATTGACAAAGAAGTTTAACAAACCAGACCTCAATACAGAACCCCATTACTAGCCTATACATCCAGTTTTTTAGCTATTTACTAGCCACACATTTGGACTGCAATGTTGTAAGTTGAACATGAGAATATTCTAGGAGACAGTGTTGCTAGCCTTCCCAAATTCAGGGTAAATTACACCTACTATCTTACCTTATCTACAAAAACAGGCACTTTAACATGGAAAATGATCAGATTGATAAGGCATGAATTACCTTCTCTAAACCATGCCAACTCTCCCTAATATCATTCTCCTTCTTTGTGTGCCCAGAAGTATGTTACAAGAGGACTTGCTCCATGATTTTTCTGAGGACTGAAGTTAAATTAAAATAGCCTTTAGTTCCCTGGATATTTTTTATGCTCTTGTTTGCAGATTCATGGAACACATTCTTTCTTCTAACCTCTGAGTATTTCCCCTAAATTATATGACTTGCAAGATGATGGAGGATGATCTTGCAAGGACATCAAGCAGCTCTCTCAATGTGCTCGTATGCAGCCCATCAGTTCCCATGGACTTTTATGGGTTAAGTCCTCTCAAGCTGTCACTAACTCACCCACTTATGATACTTCTTGAATTCTTTCATTAATCAGAGAGACCTGGGAGACTGAGACAAGGAAATCATTGAGTACCTAAGCCTTATGTGTCTCCTGTTGCTAAATCACCCACTCCATTTAGCATTGTTCAATCTTTTACAACACAGCATTAGAAGTTCTGGTTGCCCTCAATGTCTGTCACAAGGGTGAACTCCAGCTGAATTTTGGCTTTCCTGACGCTATCCCTACACTCACTGGGCAATGTTTTTAGATTCCACTGTTGTATTCTGTCCCTTTTTTTTTTGTCCCCCGTATTCGGTTTTTAGATGTTGAAGCTCTATCAGGAAAATCCTGCTTAGCCAAACAGGCATCCTGATACATCCACACCTCTGTTTAATACATCTACACCTCTGTTTGAGTATCAGGACTGTTTTACACCTGAGGATAACGCTTTCTTGAGTGTCCTTACCTTTCAGATCTGTCTTCAATAGGATTGCATCTACCAATTCTCTGAGAAGGTGAATATTTATAATAACAAATATCTAACTGTGGAGGGCATAATTCCCACAGGTTGCCAGCCACGATGTTATTGCTTATAACTTTAAAATAATTAGTTAATTCCAAAATTATGTTATAAATGTGTGTTTGCATTAATATTTAACAACATGAATATTATTTCTAGCTATTCTTTTGGAAGCATCACATGTAGGTATTTACAACAGAGATACCTAAATCTGAATCAGTCACATAAATTCCCTGTATGGCCAATGAAGAAAAGTAAATTGCTTTGAAAGACAAATTGTTAGTCTAAAAGAAGAGGTCAAAAGAATCCAGAAACATGTCCTGTGGTATCTCTCAGTTGCCTCTCTTTTCTCACTGTCTTTGAGTTAGACTGCTAATTCAGGTGTAGACAGTCACTTGGTAAGATGAACCTTCATAAAGTTTATACACCTTTAAGAAAACAAAAGAATGTGTTATAAGAAAGTATAAATATGCTCTATACATATTTCCTCCCTGTCTTTGAAATTATTGCAAATTTAATTTCTAATTACTTCTATATTTTACTGAATTTGCTTATGAAGTACAACTGGAGTTTCCTTCCTTAAGTCAATTTTTTTTGCAGAAGTTTCTATCTGAAAATTACCTAAGCGTTAACTTGACCACAGGTTATGTTTTAACTTTGTTTTGCTAATCTATTTGTAAGATGTTACTGACATAAAAGAAAGAAAAATAATTAATTTATAACAAGCATCCTTAAAAGTATCCATAAACATCTTTAGAAAAGGCTGAAAATTTATTTTTACTTCTTGAATTACACTAATATAAAAAAGGCACCAGTGGGAATTGGTGACTCTTGGTTTGTTTGGGGATGTGAATTATTTTTAGCAAGGAGAATTTGCCAAGCATAGCAGAACCGGAAATAGAGTCTAATGAAATTTTGAGCTGCAATGTAGGCTAATGATACTTGAAAGTGACATGGTTATATCTCAACAGGATAGCACTGGCTTAGCCTAAATGTCAGGAGCTTGACAGGCAAGTATCATAAAGATACATGTCAGTCACCTCCAGTGCAAGAATAAGTGATGAGCATTGTCAAGAATGTCCTTCATTTTTCCTTGGCAATTAAAGCAAACAGGGGCCTCAAGGTCTGCTCTGCTGTTCCATTCACTTTCTCCCTCCTCCTGTTTAAGCACTTGCTGTTTCATTTTCTTGATTAACAAAACAGTAAAGTGAAGATAAGAAATGAAGAAGAAAATAGTTAAGTCTTCTCACTCCAGTGGTACTGACCCATTTTTTTGCATAAACATGAAAGGAAAATTGTGAAGTTCCAGAATGCTTACAATCTTGTTATTTTTTCAACACTGTTCTACTTATATCCAAAGCTTAGTAATCCTGTAACACTGACTCCGGCAACAAAGTGGCGAGTTCTGGTTCATAACCTAATCCTCACCATCATTTCTACCCTGAGCAGCTGAGATACATAAATCATGGAGGAAAGTCAGCAGTAAGTTCCTTATCAGAGAGGAGAGCAAGGTGAAAAACATACTAGCTTCATGTGAAAACTAAGGAAACAAGACTGGGAAAAAGAAATAACCAGAAGAAATAAAGGCTAGGAAGGAGCATAGAAATGAGAACAAACTGAGAGGTGAGAATACCAGTCAGTTGCCTGAATCAACCACCAGCTTGTTTCAAACATTGTTCTCCCAGTGAGAGCTCATATGCCTGGAGCTGTGTGAAATCAGAGGCACATTGCCAGGATGGCAAGGAATTGCCTTCATGCAGCCTCCTACCTCAGTTAAATGTTCCCTCCTCCTGTTGTCTTACAAGGGAATAGGTAGCTATGACACTGGATTACTGCCAAAGTCAAGGTGTATGCATCACCCTGGCAAACTGTGATTCATTATAGCCAGGAGCAGGATGCACAGTAGATGAGCAGCATTATTTCTAGCCAGAGCTACTCACTGGCTGATAATGAGAACAGCGCCTTAGGGGAACTCAACTGATTTTCTTTTTCCAGTTTCTGCACCAGCCTGATTTCCTTCCTATGCTGCCAACTATGGGCAAAGATGAGATGATTCTTGCTCCCATGACTTCATGCTTGATTTAACCCAGAAACCAAAGTGCCCCAAGGCTCTCCAAGTTTGACTTACTAACTGTTCTTGCAATTACATATAATGTGTTCCAATGTTTCAGTTTTCTCAAAGCCAGGAAAAGGAAACCTCCACAGAGCCCATCCATTCAAGCAAGCCTATCACACAGATAAATATGATCTCACTGAAAAAAGCAAAGAAGGCATCTACCCCTACAGACACAAGTCTTAGAATGCAAACAGATTCTTGCCTGACAATTCATCCTTATAGGAAAGTTTCTCCAGCATAGACTCTTGCCAACAAATAGAAAAATGGAAATGCTTTGCAACAGGCAATCAAAGCCTGGAAGCAGCAACAGTGTTCCAGTGGCTTGAAAGGCTTTATTTAACTGCTGGGACAGTCTTGCCAATTCTATTATCCACATTTCAGACACATTTTACATGTTCCTTTTCAAATACCCAATGGAAAACAAAGGACAATTTAAAATGAGGAGATCTTTTATGCACCTGACCATCAGCTAATTTTAGCTTATTCTGTAGATATTTTGCACTTGCTTGGGTAATAGTTTAAGAGTTTTTTTGTTTATGACCCAAATTAAGGTTATCATGGGTCATGACAGCAAAAGATCAATAGCAACAAATCACATTTGTAATGATATTACATCAGTTAGTCTTTGATCATCAATGGAAACATTTAACAGTTATTAAAATTTCTTGGAACTTTTTTGGCCAGAGAGCCCACTTTAAACCTGGTGTTCCATTAAAATTCACTAGGTCTGTAATTCAATGATAAGTGTATTCTGTGGCCTGAGAGTGAGAAAGAACAGGAAAAGAAGGTGTGACATACCTCATTCAACAGGATCTACCATATTCACAAAGCCATGAATAAATACTGAGGTTTTACTTGAGTCTTATGACAAATAACATCCCTCTCCTTAATTTTGGTGTTCTGCATTCTCTTTGTGGATATGTCAAGCCAATATATCTATGCCAAAGTACTTGCAGAAAACTAATAGCTCTCAGGCCTTGTTTTTTGCTATGATTATATTCATCCAAGAGAAAGCTGCAGGCAGTAAGATGCTTTGCAAGTCTGAAACTAATCCTGGATAGGTTTGTGTGAAACTTACCTTCTTCATACTGTATTTCTTACAGCACTGCTGGACATTTCACATCTACTATATAACTTTATGCAATTCTGATGCAATTCTGTTTTCCAGATTCTGAATCAAAAATTCTTGACCTTGAAATACTTCAGAGCAAGCACTTCTTACTTGTTGCATGACTACTTTTGTCATCACTAAGCATTTCACCAGCTGCCTATTGATAAACAATTGACAACTACTCATGATCACTTAACAAGATTGGTTAATGAGAATGCTTTGCTATTGCTTCTGCAGATTTTACAATCACACGATGATTTGATTAATTCACTGATAAGAGAAATATCTATTTCTTAGAGATAAGCATTCCAACTGAGTAAAGCAAATCCTACAACTCAACAAGAGCAAAAATGTAATAGTAACTTGAATTGTAGTAAGAGTATAGGAAGAAATTGTATAAGGTTTCTTATTAAATAAATAAATAATTTAAACCCCTCTAAGAAAAGATATGACTTAGAAATAAATTAATTCCTCTATAAAGTAGGAAAGCTTGTTGTTCCTGACACTCTCAAAATAGATAACCATAAATAAATGAAGACTATTATGTTGTGAAATGATACCCAAGGTAAATAAATGTGGAGGGCAGGTAGTGGGGAACCTAAAGTTAAATTCCAAATCTCTTCAGTAACCATATGCAGGCAAGTGGTAAAAGAGGATTTTTTTCACAATAAAATGACCTTGAAATTGAAGTCAGCAACTTCATGCAGGGGTTGCAATTATCTCAACAGGTCCCAATAACTGTGTTTGAGTTTTGGTTGAGTTTTCATAACACAGTATCATCACAACTTTGAAAATAATTTAGGAGATTTCCATGATACTGCCTTGCCTTTGTGTTCAAGAGTAATGTATATTTCCTTTGGCCTCAGTGTCTCTGCTGTCTTTTACCCTGGAAACATGCTCTCATCCTTGCAATATTTAAAGTAAATGGATACGGTGAGATCTCGTCAGTCTTCTGTATACTCAATAAAAATTCTGGAACTTGGTTTAAAAGAAACTTAAGTGGAATTTTCAAGGTGAGGTCCTTCTCTGGGTGAAACTGATTAGAATTTCTTTCACTTATTTTAGGGGTCATTGTTTTACCTTTATTTCTGTAATAAGTGTCCTCATGTCAGCAATGGTTCTTCATAAGAGAGGTATGAACAGTGCACCTGCTTTCCTTGTTTAACTGCTAGAAGGAAAGAGTCTTGATCTAAGAACAGATTACCTAAGGGACATCTCCATTCAAATAACAGTACCATATACAAATAAATTCATAATCACTTTACTATATTATTGAATTTTTTATACCTAGTATATATCATTTTCTTTTGGTCATGTTGCCTATTAGACTGTTTTCAAACAAAATGTTGATTCTGTACCCTACTTCATTACTTCCATGCACAGTTCTCCTTATCCTGATTACTAGCTGCTTACTATTTCTACCTGCTTCTCATCACTACTTTTCTGTAACAGAAGAGATGACAGAAGCTTATGGACCTCTGTGCTAAATGACTGTATCTTCTCCCCAGCCTGATGCCTTATGTTCTCAAAAAAAAAAAAAAAAAAAAGCACAAATGGAATCTTAACTGGATTATGCATGCTATTTTCTTACAAGTTCAGACCACTTACATTGAAGCTGTGGTCACTGAGAAATAATTAAGCACTCCATGTCTCATAACAAAAATATTCATCCATGAAAGTACAAGTATAACAGCATAGTAGTGTAGTTCATAAACCATCTTTAGAAACAAGATTTTTAGTTGCCAATACCAAACCCTTTCACAAACTAGTTCCTGCTTCAAGGTCTCTTGCCAGGGTAATGAGATGCTCCATCATGAAGTTATATATAATTCTGTCAAAATAATCTTAGAAATTATATAATTTTGAATCATTGTTGGAAGCAGAGACATGAGCAACTGCAAATGTGTTCTTCTAAACTGGGAATGTAATATAGAATTAAATGCAAATGACTACGTTAATGCAACATTATGATTGAGATATGACACAAACAAATGTCATTAAATTCCAAATATGGTTCCCACAGCAACTGTAATTCTGCTGCTTTGCACTTTCTGTACATATTATATTGTATTTCTATGCCATATACTGTGCAGTATTAACTTCACTGTATTTTCGTATATTTGCACTGTGACTGAGTAATGGCTGTTCTGGGAACACAAACTGAGTTTCTATTTTTCTTAATGTAAAATCTCCACAATAATGTTGCCTTTTTTTCTCCTATGTTTAATTTCTTTTGTTTTTGCCAGTTTGTTTGTTTGTTTGTGTTTTTTGAAAGAAGATAGTATATTATTTCAATGCATATCACCTGGCTAGAAGTCATTGCTTTTACAGGTAAGTATGTTTTTAAGCTATACTCAGAGCCATGACTATTCTTAAATAAATTTTATTTCACCGGATATTAGTCAGCTTGATTTTTTTTTTTTTTTTTTATTTTTGGCCTTTTACTTCCCCATATCACAGCTTGAGCTTTAGTTTCAAACCAAGAAGGCAGTGGTCTTAACAGGAAAAAGAAGTCATGTGCTGTATCTATATTTCCACCATGTTACCCTACATGTAAGGAAAGATTGGCAGGAACTCAGTTGCTATCTACTGAGGCTGCGACAGCAATTTAAATTTAACTGCTTCATTAAGGTGAAATTTTGGACTGAGTGCCTAATTAACATTCACAAACTCAAATTAATAACAGCTTAAGAGAAAAAGGAACCTCTTGCATGGGTCAATTTTATATTTCCCAATTTGCTTTAAAATATAGCTTATACATACATTAATTCAAGAGAAAGATTAACCATATCATATGTTAAATTTGGTACT
The DNA here is from genome assembly GCF_024509145.1 of Vidua macroura. Lineage (NCBI taxonomy): Eukaryota > Metazoa > Chordata > Aves > Passeriformes > Viduidae > Vidua > Vidua macroura. Next base: position 124,222,535 of record NC_071571.1, on the reverse strand, counting down.
TGCTTGCATCACATTAGAGTGATATGATTTATCAGGAAAATAGATTAGAAGTTTTAAACAGGAGTATTTTCAGAAGCCCTGTGTTAAAATAAAAATGTTTACCATTTGAAGAAAGAAGCAATTAAAATAGTTTTTTGAATTCCAGGAAAGACACATGCATAGTCTTTAAAATGTGTCGAGGGAAAAGGGTTTATTACAGGCTGGGCAATCACCAACCACATGTAGTTCAACAAGGGAACATGTCTGGGATGGGGCAACCCTGGATATATGGACAGACTGGGGAATGAGATGCTGGAGAGCAGTGCCAGGAAAGGGCCCTGGGGGTCCTGGTCAGCAAAAACTTGTATCTGAGTCAGCAGTGCCCTGGCAGCCAGGAGGGCCAACCCTGTCCAGGGGGGCATCAGGCACAGCATCACCAGCTGGGCAAGGGAGGGGATTGTCCCACTCTGCTCTGCACTGGGGCAGCCTCACCTTGAGTCCCATTTTGGGTGCCACAATATAAGAAAGATATAAAGCTGTTGGTAAGAGCCCAAAGGAGTGACACAAGGTTGGTGAAGGGCCTTGAGGGGAAGCCATATGAGGAGTGGCTGAGGTCACTTGGCTGGTTCATTCTGAAGAAGAGGAGAGGGAGGGGAGACCTCAGTACAATCTACAACTTCCTCATGAGGGGAAGTTGGTTCAGCAACTGCTTTGAAACTCAATGTACCTCACCAAAATTAATGGAAGTTTCTGAAATTTTAAATAGCTTTTTTCAATATTTTTGCCATGTATATGCCCATTATGTCTCAATGTAATTAAGTTGTCTTAGGAAATGTTTCCATACATCTACTCATGTGGATTATAATTCTGTGTGATTTCATTTTGCTGAAATTCCTGAAAGCCAAGCTCATGATAATGGTGTTTTATACACAGAAGTGCACATAGTGGACAATATTTGCCCTGGAGTGCTTCCCTAAAATGCCCTGAGATGCTTCTTATTTTTCCATTTCAGAGCTTACCTATGAAGAAAATGACAGAGAGAGGAAAAAAAAGTGTTTCTCAAATTGTGGTAACTTGTGATTTACACTAGTCTGAGTATATAAACTACCTCAGTGTAAAGTGGAAGTAATGAATAAGCAAGTAAGATACAGGTAAACTAAATCACATGATTTTGAAGATGGTAGCATGGCATAGTTTAGAAAACAAATTACTGAGATATTATGAATGTCAGTTTGGTTTAACCAATTTGAGATTCTGATAATTGTTTTAATAATTCTGTTCTGAGTATCTTTTCAAATCCAATAAAATTACCTATATTTTATTTCAAATTCTTGCCCATGGCAGACCTTGAATAATACTTCTAAGGGAATGAATGAGATATTATGTATTATTTAAATAAATAATTGTGTTCAGTTGAAAGCAAACCTTTCAGCACTAAAAGTAATAACAGATTTTTCTAAACTGATAGAATTTTGTTGTGTGTTATAACATTTTTGATTAAATACAGCAAGTGGGCTAAGATACTATAAAATATGAACCTGCATTCTCCCTGTGTGAGTTTACATTTCTGTTCCAAAACTTGTTTCAACCTGTTGTTATGCTCTATTTCAAAAGGTTTTTTTTATTTCTTTAATGAAGATATGACATTTTTTGGTAATGATTGCACATATCTGGGGTTTTTATCCTTTTTTTTTCTCTATATTTATATACTAAAGTACAGCTGAAGTTAGCAAAAGGATTACCTGTTCATAATGTGGAGTATTGGACAGGTCCAGCAAGAGCTCTTGTCTAGAATTTCAAGTTCATTTGTTTTGTGTAACAAATGGGAGGAATAAATTAATTTATGTGGAAAAGGCAAAAATACCTAGGAATTTTCAAAACATAGGTGAAATAGTAGCTTGACACCATTATTTTTATTCAATACAAAAATAATAACTGTGAAATTCTTACTTCACACAAGTACCACTGGAATCAAAGTTTATGTGACCAAAGAACAAGCCCTGTTTACACACAGAAGCTCCTGTGGGTTAAAGCTGAATCCTGTAAGTCACAAAGAAATATGCATCTGGTGGTACATGTTCTAACAACACAATTTTCATACACACTTTTTTTTTTTATGAGAGATCAAGATGAAAAGAGACTTTGAGATTTAATCATTGCAAAATAAACATGAAAGAAAAATATGGTGCAACATTTGGATTTGCATCAATATCAAATCCAAATAGCAGCCATTCAGACCCATACATCTATAAGCACAATAGCATTTTAAGACATTCTTTTGAAGAAAAAATAGAATATATATTAAAATCTATAAAAATTAATGCAATAAAAGTATGAAAAGTTAAAATACATGTTGAAACAGAGACAGCATTTTAAACCATTTACTTCATGTAAATGAGATATTGGTGTCAACGAACATTTAAAAATGAATGAGCTGTTCAGGAGATGCAAACACAAATGCACCTTGTGCGCTATAAAAGGTTTCAATTTTGCTATTTTCCAAACACAGAAAAATGTATCCCCCCCCATTCAGAATATTGAATGTCTTATGAAAAGTGAAAGGTCATTTGTAACTGTCCAAAGGATTGATGGAGTTGAGATACCTCCTTGACCTTCACCCTGCACTCATAAAGAACAGTCTCAGATGACAGAGCATCGGGCAAGTTTTCAGAAAATGTCTTTTCTTATTTTATATTGCATAGCAGGCTTGTTACCTGATATTTTTCATAATTGTATGTCAAGATTTAATTACTTCATGTCTTCCCTCATTAAGAGCAAACTGTCATCTAATACCATTCAGCTATGTTTGTGATTTGCACTAATTCAAGCATTTCTGTCTGCTTTTTGCCATTGTTTTCCATCTCACTTTCTATAATAATTGCTTTGGAGGCCTACACAAACAATGTCAAGGTCAAGCCTCAGAAATACAAAAATTCTTTTCCAATTACTTATTGTCAGTTAAGGATGCACATTATAAAAACTGGTTCGGAGAAGTTTTTTTTTTTCTTTGTATTCTAATCTTCAGATAATACAAGTTGGAATGAAAGCTTATGTTGCATCCCACGCCGCAAGCTTAAGATGTTTAAACAACAAACTTCAAAAACACTTGTGGAAGTATGAAGTATATTAGATTTTAATCATTGTACCACATTTTCAATCATGTAGTATATTAGGGAGTTAATATATAAAATATACTATTAACCATGTGCAGGAAGTAAAATAAAGTTTATTCAATGTAAATCCTTTTGTTGATATATTTTTTCATCCTACCAACAGGGAAAGTCAAGGACATATAGCTTACTGGTCCACTTACCAAGAAACAAGAAGACAAAGAATTCATTTATCAAGCTTCAGTATCAAGTGTCACTCTCCCTGCTTCCCTGCAAAAAGCTTGAGAGTGCTGGGCAGCAAAAGAGTGACATGAGAAGAAAGATGCAAGAAGAAAAAAAGAAAGTGCTTTCTGAAGATGATGGGGACACATTGGGGTAAAATAGATAATGACAGAGAAAAAATAAACCCTAAGAATGACTATTGGTCCTTTGCTAATTGTTTTCTCATTCATAGAGGTATTAACATGAATATAGTATGTTGTCTAAAAGAAAAAAATAATAATACTCTTTTGGAGAACCCAAGCTGACTTCACTGAAAAGTCAGAGGTTTCAATTTTATTTGGTATGTTATTTATTCTTGGAACATAATGAAAACTACCACACTGTTGCCTGGCTGCAGAAGTACTTTGGATCCACCAGATGGGAAACCAAAATCATGCTAATCAATTGCTGTTTACCAATTTTTCAAATGCTAAATCCTTCCATTTTTTCCATGTCAAAATGCTTTCTTGACACTTTCACAAAAAGATATGTAGTTTTCAGACACCTGTTTTAAGAAAATCTCACAAACTCATTATAATGTAGTTTTAACTTTCTTCTATATGGACTACAACACCACAAACTATGGTTTCATGAAAAGGCATTTTAGCATTTGTATTTTTTTTTTCATTAATTTGTTAATTTTGTTGTATTTTAAACAAATTACTATCCAAATTTTAGATCATTTTCCTACATTGCAAGAAACAGATTTAATTCCTTCTTTTCACTCAAGAAACTCAAACCAACTTCTCCAGTCTCTCATCCTTGGCTATGAACCAATAAACTCTTGTTGAGGACAGAATGGTTAAGCTCATCTTCTGATTTCTGAGAGAGTAATTCTGAATGGTTACCTAATTCCAGCAAAAATTACTCAATTTTTTCTTATCATTCTGTAAATGTTTTAAAAAGTAAAAGAACTGCAAGCATATATTGGTTTATTTCAGGAAGACACAAGACTATGAACTGTTCAGGATGGACTCTGCTTAACTTTTCCATTATAGTTCAGCTGCTGGATCACTAAAAATGAAGGTATAAGAAGCTGCTGGAGTATTTCAGTCAGTGAAAGAAAAATCATCTAGAATCCCACATTAATGAAGTAGAAATCACTATAATGATGGTGGGGAGGGAGAGAAGTGGGGAAGAAAAAATTAAACAGCAGCAGCTTCTACAAGAGCATACAGTATGCTCACATTAGCAGGAAAAGCAGCATGTATTAATATATGTATGGTCTAGGAAAATTATTTGGATCCACAACTTCCAGGAGTCTAAACCAAGAGCATCTGGTACTGTTCTACATTTTCCCCAAGCCCTGTGTTTCTGACTGAAAATGTCTGCAGGTTTTCTTCTTTATCTTTTTTTTTTTTTTTCAGACATACTTTGCACTTCTAGGATTTTAACTGGCTTTTAGTCAAGTCCAAAAAGATTGCTATATGGAATTCCAAATTTAAAACCTTTGAAATATAAAAATGTTTTGTTTACTGTGTCTTTTTGGTCAGATGAATGGAACCAGATAAAGGTGACAAACTTTATTTTTTTTCTCAGTCATGTATGGAAATGATGACTTTTTATTATCTGTGGACAAATGCTTTGACTTAAACAACAGATGATTTTTTTATTATCTTTTGTCCCTGGCTATGAAATCACAGTTAATAAGTTTCACAGATTGCAATAATACCCTTGAGAACCTGTGTGCTATCTGTCAAACATGTAATTTTAAGGTCTAATAATATGCAATATGTTTACATAGGTTATTGAAGTACAGTTCTTTCCCAGCATAGGTATTTATTAAAATAGCTAGAAGTGTAGCATCTCAAAGCTAGTAGAATTTAATATATTTTTAAAATATAAATATAAATGATAGAAGATAAATTTATACAACACATGCAGCAAAATATGCTTCTGTAATGTAAGAAAATTGTTTGTGGAGACTGCTATTACTGCAAGATTTTAAGGACATACGACATTATCAGAACTGATCTAAAACTTGTTAAAGTCAAAAGAGACCTTGGAGAGTTTTGTGACGTGTCTATTGGAAAAATATTTAACTGGACAATATGTGTGGATGACTGTGTATGCAGAGGACTTGTAAACATAATTTTACAATAATTTATTTTGGCTTTTATGAAAACACAAGTGTTTTGCATTTCTAATTTTTATTTTATATAGAACATGGATATCTAGAGCTGAAAAGATGTACCTTTACAGCAGAACTCAATATCAATGAATCCTTCAATTCCATTAAACAGAATAACACATTAGTGTGAGATAATGACTTTTCTATTTTATGCTACAATATTAGGAAATATAAAATTAAATTGATATTTATGCACTGCTATGCCTCCTAATACACTACAAATATAAACAGCATCACAGTAAAATGATAAACAATTAGCAGTTTTTAACTTTATCTGCTGTTTCCTCTTTTCAAAAAAAAATATTTTTAATACCTTCAATGCTAACTAAACTAACCCTATTAACTATTACAGAAGTGATTTTCTTTTGATTTTATTTGTCCTTCTAGTACTCATGGAAAGAGTTGGCTTGGGTTCCCCAGAAGTATAGTTAAGGCTAACTTTTATTATCAAAAGGGTGGGGCAGTATGGGAAAAGGGTGAGAATGTGGATCATTCTTGTGAAACAAAGAAAATTGTAGAGGGGTAGGGAAGAGAGTTCTGGTGACTCTTTAATGGTATTGTCAAGCAGGAGAAAGAAATGGAGGCAGTAATCCCCTGCTTCTGCATCCGCTGTTCGTCAGATGCTGTCCTCATTCCTGTACAGCCCCATTAACACTTACCTGCATCTAACACTTACCTGAATTTACAAAGTGTTGATCTATGTAAACTCAATGTCATTTTGCTATGCAAACTTTCATTGTTCTTAGCATAAGGGCAATGTTTTTTCCAGCCTTACAGAAATCTGAAAATTATTATATAAAATACTATATGACTGCTCATTAAAAAATATGTAAGTGTAATATCTTTTTATCACCAAAATAATGTAAGGATAACAAGGAAATGTCCAAAATGTTTGCCTCATGCTCACTTACAATCCTTTTGGCTAGTAGAGGCAAAATAAGTAATATATACCAAATCAATCTATTTTCAAGAGAACAGTTTCTTCTGCAATACTACTTTTAAACTTGGTTTATCCTTAAACAGACAAAAGTACATGTGAATTTGTGAACTACACCTGCTGGCATTTTATCTTCTAATGCAGATAACATACCTTATTTCCCTAGTTAATACCTTATTTCCCTGGTTTCCATTTACATATTTTTTTTACATTGCAGTATCTTGCGAATTTCACTGTTGCTAAATTTAGTTTTCAAAATGTCTTAAAAATCACCCCAGAGCTTCATGGATGTCTTTTAAGGATTCTTGGTGTAACACATCCTTATTACCTCAGTTGCAGACTTTCCATACTTAACATACTATCCATAAAGTTAATTGTTGTTCCACTCCACTAGCAGTGATGGTAGAATTTTTAGTTTCTTTACTTTAATGTTGGCCATTACATATTTATTTCCTTAATATATTATAAGATGAAAAGTAACAATAAGCAATGCCAATTCTATGTAGCTATGCTGGAAAACAATCACCATGAAACTACATTTAATCCTGAGCTGGAAGAATCATCTCTAGGTACAGGAGGGTAGCCCAGTTTCTTTGATCATTCATCTCTTTGAAATGATCAGCAAGGATGCCATTAGAAACACTGCTTATCACTGTAGCTTAACTCGTGATGTTTACACCTTCCTAGTAGAAGCCAGACAGAAAAAAATTCTCTTTTCTTACAATTGCTCATTTGAGTCTACACTAAGATAAAAAGATTTGGATATGTACTTTGTTCAACTGGCTCAGAACATTTCCTCCAGTATCAGCCTGTTCTGAATCCTTCATAAATGCGTGCAAAAGCATTTAAAGACAGCTGTGCAATGTTTCCATTAAATCACAATGGAATATTAAATTATTATCTTATCCCATGAATTCTAACATTATCTATTTCGTTCATATTCAGTATAACAATGTAAGAAGAAGGAAAATGTGTAGATCCAAGAACATTCTACAATAGGTGCTATCGTACACATCTTTGTATGCAAGTAGTATCTTCCTCTTCCCTGAGGACATAAATCTATAAACATATAAACATAAATCTATAAACTCTATGTTTCAGTAGACCATCACTGCAAGAAAATTTTCAAAAAGCCAGTTCAGAAAAACAAGATGAAATTATCTAATAAGATATTTATCTAATAAGATAATTTCAAGGTTATTTACAGTAGAGTACCTTATTATGGACAGTACAGAGTGTAGATCAAAGTGCAGAATGCCATAAATGAACTTTAACAGAATAAAAATTCATGATAGATTATTTTTTCCCTATGGAAATATAGCAATTTTTTTTTTTAAACTAGAATATAATGTGAATTTGTTACTATCAAATGTTTAAGCATTTAATATCATTAAAAATAGTGTTTGCATATTTACACAATTGTAAATATTTAATCAGACAGGATAAAATGTTACCAACAGTACTTACTGTCTAAGCATAACCATAGAAGACTAAGGGCATTCAATTTGATCCATTTTGTACAGTCTAGTCCATTTTTTCCTGGTTTTGTTAACATCTGAATTTTACATGGGCTTATATATTTATTTGCAATTTAAACTCAAACTACATACTTGACACTTTTTTGGGAAGATGTAGACACTCCTTTTCTTTATTAGAGTTTGCACCAGATTGCACCTGCAAGTGGGTATTGGGTAAAGGAAATTCCACAACTTCTGCTCAAGGAAGTTCCACTTGGTACTTAACAGTATTTAACAGGATGAAGTTCTAATAAGCAACCTTAAAGAAACTTGAGATTCAGGTTATTTTTTTCTGATTGCTTAAAATATTCTTTCTGTATTCATATGAATTATAATTAATATAATTTCATTCAATTATTGGTATTATATTAAGATTATTGTTATTTTACTTGCAATGCATTTAATTTATATATTTAATGTCCATGAAGCTTCAAAAAAGACTAACAGATTTCAAATTATGACTTAAAATAAAATGGCACAAACCTCTCTTTGACGGTTACTACATCCTTCAACAATTTCTCTGCTATTAGTGGCTCTTGCAATGCTTCCTGTTACTCATTACATATTACCTACAGACATGTCTACAAAATAGCAAGATTACACAATGCCAGAATTTCAAGACTCTAAAGCTCTAGAGGTAATGGACTAACAAAGGACTAAAATTAAGATGAGTACCTAATTTTTTAAAACCCGTTTAAACCCAACCTTGCAAAAAAAAAAAAAAATACAGAAACAAAAAAAAAAATCCTTGCTAGGAAATAAAACATTTGCTAGGAAAAGTTAGTCCAATGTCTGCATAAGATGGTCTGAAAAAGCCAAGAAACCAAATAGTTTGGGAGGTACTAGAAGTAGTGTTTCATTTCCCACAGATCTGTGCCTTATGGCAGATAAACCTTGGTCTCTAACATACTATGGTCTTGCCCTTTTTTTCCTGCTTAAGTGCCTATTTGCAAGAAACCTGCAGGAATGCAGCATGGAGACCTTATTTTTGACTATTCCATCAAATTCCTAGTAAACCAGTTAGCAACCAGTGATATCAAATCACTAATATTTAACTAGAGAAAGACTTCATGATACCTGAAAAGCTATATACTACCTATATAGTACCATACATTCAATTTTTTCTCTGATAAATATTTTTAATGCCTAATTCTGTATCCATTAATGATAGAACTTAAACTCCAAGGACTTACTCTACATTTCTGGCATTCAGCTTAAAAATATTTAACTTTCTTCTAATTTTTAAAGTTGTTTAGTAGTATGAAGTTAGCATACTCATTCAAAAACCAAACTAAAATAAAATTCAAATCCTATGTACATAACTAACTGCTATATATAAAACAGTCTGTATGGCAAATGTTTTTCCTTGCATGAATAGCTTTTGTAACCTGTCTTTTTCTTAATCAGGTACATGACTCTCTGTAAACTTTCTTTGCTTTCTAAGGCAAACATAAGTAATAATTTCTGTAAAGGTCTTGAGTCCCTCCAACATCTGGTTTTGGTTTACTATAAAAACTGTGTCTCTGATCTCATGTGTTGAACTACTGTATGTTTGCCACTGTCTATTTCCTGTGAAAAAATACACTGAACAATAATAGTTTTTGTTCCTAACCTTCCAGCCACTAGAGCAGCTGAACAAATAATTTTTGTGCTTTCATTTGAAGTAATTTATTCCATGTATATGTTTGTGTAGGGTCATTTGGGTTATTGGATGTTTCATCATTTAAAAATCAAATATTAGAAATTTAAATTACTGAAAACTAGGTCTAATATTTTCCTTATGCTTTTACCAGTTCTTTTGACAAAATTTCCTTCCAAGGTATCTTCAAGCCTATATATAGTTTTGTGTGAGTGGAGGGAACTAAAAAAGTAGTTATTAAAAACTATAAAGAACCATAAACATTGCAAATAATCCTACTCAATAATAAATCACAGGTGTCAACTTATAGTTCTGCTTAGATATTGATAATCTTTGTATGTTAACTGCATTATGATTAACACACAGTAAGATCCAATGGCAAAATTCAAACACTGAATTCTTCCTTAAATCATAGAGAACATATGTTTATTTCTGCGTGCGTGTACACGCACACACACACATTTGAGAAACTCCTTTCCTGCTTATTCCTTCAGACTGCAGGAAGAGCCTTGGCCCTTGCAACTGCTGAAGCTTGCAAATGTCATTGGCTTCCTCATTATTTTCTGCCCCTCCTCTGCACAGGCTTTTCATTTGCATTATGCAGATCCCCTCCTTCCTCGTCTCTTAAACAGAAACCTTTACAGTCATGATGCATTCTGTCTATTCACTATTTCATTATTCACCTTTTTTCCAAGGCTCCATATTTTTATCGAGTCTTATGGACCAATTTTACAAGTAATTCATTTGCTGTATATTATTAAATTACTCAACACTGTCTGGTTCTACTATGTCTTTGTCCTTTTCTTATTAAAACTTTTATTTAATCCAGTGCAAAATTGGAGTTGAACCCAAATTGTTAGGGTAAGTTCCCAGGTTAAATAGCAGTTAAATTCCAAATTTTCTATAATCTTCAATGTCAGTTCTGGATAGCTCCATCCCACCTTAAATCTAAATAATTTTTTTTAACTATGAAATTCATTATTTTATTTCTAAGTCTTATGCATATTGTAATTTAACTACTCCTATTTTAAAATTCCTATTTATTTATATTTTATTTGCATTTGATGCCTAGGAATTACATTCTTTTTTTCACTTTTTTTAATATAGTTCACATTCTACACTTAATCTTCATCAAGAAAAAATAAAACAAATATTTGAAATTTATATCATACACATAGCAATCTATGTTTTATTTGGAAGATCAACATCATATTCCTACTTGTTTATTTATTACCTGATTGTGATTTCTCATTTCTTTAAATTGGACTATTGGCATACAGTCTATTAGCAATCCAGAATTGTACAATTTTGTAGCTCGCATTTAAAAGTAAAAATTTAGGAAAGGTATTTTTTAAGACTAGCTAAAAGGGGCTAATTTTTTTTACAACTTCGTGACTATAGTTTCTATTTTTGCTATTACTGTGGTAGAGTAATACGGACTCCTTGCTGTGTTTTAAATTAACACAAAGGAATAGAGTTGCATGTAATGTATCTGAAGATTCCTGTATCTCAGGACTGGATTTTCTTAAAAATGTTATTGAATCACAGAAACCTCTAATGCTAATGAAAATCCTAAACAAATTTCTAATTAAAGGTAGGAGTAGCAGGAAAAATAATCCATGAACTTTAAAGATGGAGTTTGATTAGTTTCTTAGCTGTATTTTAAGACATGTCTGCCACATCAAGGAGTGATGTTATGACTCAGGATATCACTTTCAAGGTAATTTCCTGAAGTAAGGAAAATGTAAACCAATAATTGTAAAAAACATACTGCTTTTCTTTTTTTGCTTTGATTGAAAACTTCTGAATATTGAAGATACTCCTTTTACAAATTGTGGACAAATTTCAGCCAGGTTTAGCTGAAATACTCACTCTTGCCTGGCAAATTGACTGTGTGCTAACTTCATGAAGGACAGCTTGAAAACACATTCAGTACTCAATTGACACAACAAATATCAAGGCATATGATATCATGAATTAAAAATAGCACTTTTTTCCCCTCAAAGTCATTACTTTATTTGCAGAAATCTTCATATTTTTAGCATCTCACATTATTCAGAATGTACTCACAACTTAACCTTTAATTATTTTAGATTTGTCTTCTTTTCTCTGAAAATTGTGTTTTAATAATTCAGCTTTTAAACTGAATACATTTAATTTTTTCACTGATATTGGAAAACAAAAAGCATATACTGGTATTACTTCAGTCAAGATCTTGAAATCTATGCAACCAGCATGCATAGGTTTTAGAGTAAAATACAAACTCCACATAATTCAAATTTTAAATACATAAGACATTTTACCCAAACTTACTTAAAATTAACTATTTTTTTATACAGAGTATATATATGAATGTATCCAGTATATGCCACCATAATAAATCTATTTTCCTGAGATGACATAATTGTGGTGGGCTTATCTCGAGAAACAGCTGAACTCCCACCCAGCTGCTCACTCACTCTCCTCAACAGGACAGTGGAGAAAATAGAAAAAGAAAAGAAATGAGAAATATTTTTAAGAAAAATACAGAGATAACTTACTTTTGTCTCAGACAAAATAGACTCAATTTAGGGAAAATTATGAATAGATAATTACAATATATTTCCATAATGACAAACAAGAAAACATGAAACCAGCACCTTTCTGCCTCCAGGCTCAATTTGTTCCTTCATTGCTAACTCCAGGATGTCCCCAACAAGCAATATAACAGGAGTGGGAATTAGAGGGTTACAGGCAGTACCTAATGGCTTCTCTCCACTTCCTCCTCACACTTTTGCCTCAGTCTGGTGTGGGTCCTCTCACAGACTGTAGACCTTCAGGACAAAATATGCCACAGGCCAAAGTTCCTTCAGGAAATATCCATCTGCTTCAGTGGTACTCCACTAGTTGTTGCATTAGATAACTTCTCTAGCACCTGAAGCACCTCCAATTCCTTCCTTCCTTCCTTCCTTCCTTCCTTCCTTCCTTCCTTCCTTCCTTCCTTCCTTCCTTCCTTCCTTCCTTCCTTCCTTCCTTCCTTCCTTCCTTCCTTCCTTCCTTCCTTCCTTCCTTCCTTCCTTCCTTCCTTCCTTCCTTCCTTCCTTCCTTCCTTCCTTCCTTCCTTCCTTCCTTCCTTCCTTCCTTCCTTCCTTCCTTCCTTCCTTCCTTCCTTCCTTCCTTCCTTCCTTCCTTCCTTCCTTCCTTCCTTCCTTCCTTCCTTCCTTCCTTCCTTCCTCCCTTCCTCCCTTCCTCCCTTCCTCCCTTCCTCCCTTCCTCCCTTCCTCCCTTCCTCCCTTCCTCCCTTCCTCCCTCCCTCCCTCCCTCCCTCCCTCCCTCCCTCCCTCCCTTCCCTTCCCTTCCCTTCCCTTCCCTTCCCTTCCCTTCCCTTCCCTTCCCTTCCCTTCCCTCCAACCCTCTTCTCCCTCTTCCACCTCCCTGAACTTGGTATCCCCTCTACAATTTCTCACTTCCCCAGTCCCTCCACCGCACCTCTCCAACAGTGCAATGGTTCTTCCCTTTCTTAAATATCTTTTAACAGAAGCTCCACCAGCTTAGCTAATGGGCTTAGTGATGTGCTGTGGTGGGTCTGTAGGGGTTGGCTGGAATCAGCTAATCCAACACTGGACAATCCCTGTGGCCTCCCTGCTGGCAACACTTTTACATATACAACTGAAGTACATCAAAAGGAAAAAAGAATTTCAACGCTTATCTCCCTCTTTCTATCGATACTACAAAATATTTTAGTATACTAGGATGAAACAAATATTAACAATGCCACAAAGGAAAAATTTTAATTAAAAAAAAAAAAAAAAAAAAAAAAAAAAAAAAAAAAAAAAAAAAGAGAGAGAACTGTCTGGATATGATATAAAAGATCTACACTTTCTACATGTTACTATTGTTGGAAGCAAAATTACGTAACTCTAATTTAGCATGCCAAGAAAATTCTTTCTGTTCCATCTGTTACAACTATGTTAGATGACAGCTGTTGAATTTAAATTTTAGTAATTATCAGCATTGGGCAACTTTTACTTAAAGAAATTTTTGAGATTTTTGAGGATCCTTCTAAATAATTAATCTCAATTATCTATTAATCATTATCACAAATCAATCCTACAATTCTGAGGAAGCTTCCAGAAGACTATGAAAAAATAAAGGAAAAGAGTTTTCCAATATTTTAAAAAGGAAATGTGATAAGTAGGTTAAGTCTGTGTTAGATTCATACTGATCCAAAACAAAAACATGTATAAACCAGCAGAACCAGTAAAAACAACAAAAAAAAAAGCATTATTCATGACAATTCATGAAGAAAAAATGAAAAATACCTCATGTCATACATTTTATAACTTGTTAAAGGTAAAGTTTTTATCATTACATAATAATACATCTATTGATTAAATATTTTAATATCTATAAAAGGGAATATGGATTTTTTTATAAGGAAGCAACAGTCTCCATCATTATTTTTAAAGAGATTATGTGGATATCTCTTCTTGTCTCAGTACTAATCAGTACTGTAAACGTAGCTAAAAAGTAATTGTCCCTAAGCTCAGAAATGGCATTAAAATAGTGGAGCTGTAAACACAGCAGTATGATTAGCATGGCTGATTTAGTAGTGTGGGTGCGTTTGAAAAAGGTACATTTTTGTAACAGCCAAAATTACATCCAGGCAGACAGAAGATTGGAAGTGGTCTCAAGCATATATAAGATACTGAACAAGTTGCTTTCATTTTCTAATTTGATAGTCAGTTTTGATCTGAAATGTAGGACAATTAACATGAACAACTCTACTGGAAAAGTCAAAAGTGATGATGTATCAAATAACTTAAAACATAAATATTTTAATAATTTAGAAGAAAAAATACCATTTTAGTTAATAGCAATTGAATTTCTAAGCATGATTTAACACCTTTGCTCTCATAGAAAGAAGTAAGCCACATGCTATTTTCTGAGGCACGTGTCTATAAGACCATCTTCAGCAGAATTACTTGACTCATATTTTCAAAGCTGAACTACAGGATTACTAAATATATTGTTCAATTATCCTTGACAACTTTTTGACTGAAATAATGGAAGGGAAGCAGGTGGACGTCGAAGATTTATAGAAAAATTTTTGTAGGTGATTTACAACAAAGTGCATTACAGCGATGTGCGCTTGCAGCCCAGGAAGCCAGCCATATCCTGGGCTACACCAAAAGAAGCATGGCTAGCAGGTTGAGGGAGGGAATTCTGCCTCTGCTCTCATGAGACCCCACGTGGGGTCCAGTTCTGGGCCCCCTGAATGTCCAGTTCTGGACCTTTTGCAATAAGTGTACAGAAGGGCCACAAAGATGATCAGAGAGCTGGGACCTCTCCTAAGGAGACAGGCTGAGAGAGCTGGAGCTGTTCAGCTTAGAGAAGAGAAGGCTGTGGGAAAACCTTTCAGCAGCCTCCCATTTCAAAAGGGGCCTTCAAGACAGAGGGAGAGGGACTTTTTGCCAGGCATGCAGTGAGAGATACAATAAGGACCAATGGCCTTAAGATGAAATAGGGTAGCTTTAGGTTGCATATAAGGAAGAAATGTCTTCCTTTGAGGGTGGAAAGGCACTGGAACAGGCTGCCCAGAGAAGCTGGAGATGCCCCATCCCTGTTCAAGGCCAGGCTGGAAGGGTCTCTGGTCAACCTGGTCTAGTGCAAGGTGCCCCTGACCACGGCAAGAGAGCTGGAACTAGATGATCCTTAAGGTCCTTTCCAATCCAAACCATTATGTGATTTTATGTTCTATCAATCAAATTTTCGTTCCAAAAAGCCAATTAAAATTTCATGTACATATAAGTATTTATAAAAATATTTTTAAATCTTTCATGTATACATATCCATATGTTTACATGTGTTTCCATTTGTACTGTGTTGACAATGACATGCCAAAATGAAATACATTAAGGATTTTTAGGTTTTATGTGAGTGATTGCATACTCTAAAATGAAGTCTGTTCTTTCACTTTTTTTTGGCCCTCATTTTTGTGTTGTGAAATGGGAGGTGTTTAGACCAAGTTACACTGAAAAGAAATGCTGAGCAATAATAAGGGTTCATCCATCAATGTAAAAATCTTGTGAAAATTGTAAGGTTGTACAGAGCAATTTTAGTATTTAAGTAGTAGACATATATTAGGAAATCATAATATATATTCATATAAGTAAAAGAAAACTTACATCAGCCTTCTCATATAAATATATATTACAATAGTACCTAATTCAGGATTATGATTCTCTTATACAACTGTATTGTATTTGAGATGTATAAATGCACAGATACCAAACCCAAAATTTATAATCTAATTATATGTGTATAAGGATTTACTTATCTTTTGGTAATTCATCATTAGGAAGTTCAGAAGTAATTTTATTTCAATTATAAAATTTAGCAAAATATAAAACATGAAATCCCAACTGCCTTAAGATGGCAATTAACCTCACTAGTTTCAACTGGGATCAAATATAAAAAAAAATTTAAGCAAGACCCTTAGCTTCTTAATATGCTTATCATTTTTTCTTTGTCCACACCTCTTTTAAATGACTTCTCCCTCAAGCTGGAAGCACCCATAAGGTGACCAGTGTGACCTGAAACCCAGTACAGGCTCCCTCTATAACACAAATCGTAAGCAAACAAAACCAATAGTTTTGCTGTAGTTTCCCTGTCTGAGAAAAGTAAACAAAACAAAACAAAACAAAACAAAAACAAAACAAAAAAATCCCTCTTCCTCTTTCACATCCTTTTTAGCAGAATAATCTTGATGTAAACAAATCTATAATTTCACAGACATACTTAAAATTTGAATTATTTGACAAGAAAAAAATACAGCATTATCTTGTAATTTGATTTAGGAAATTAGCCTTGTATACATCATTTTTAAATCTAAGAGATACACTGTTTTTGCCAAAAACATGGACAGTTAAAGAGAATTCTAGATGTAAAGTCATTATGAGAATTATTCCTTATGGAGATGAAATAAAGTAATAGGAAAAAATTGGGCTATATTAAAATTTGATAGAAGATAAAGGAATTCACATATATTCATAGGTAAATCCAGAGGCAGCCAGGGAGTTTATATATATTTTCATGCATACATAAGTTTTACATTAGACTGTAATAACATAACTTTCTACAGAATATCACTGCTTGTGTATAAAATTTTCACCCTAATCTTGGGCAATGCTAAGTAATGCATAGCCATTCCATAAAATATATAACACAGAGATGAGGCAAACCATGGGGAAACAGGAAAAAACAAAATAACACTCAGAAATTATAAAAGCTATGTAGACAAAAATCTGAAGAGCAGCTTTGAAGATATTAATGAGAGAAAGATAAAGCCTTTGGAAAGGCTACAGGCAGAAGAATTGATAAAGATATTTCTTTTCAGTGCCTGGAACACACTTGTGTTAGTCAGTATAAAGTTATTCATGTGTAGTCAATATCTGTTAGATTTTTTACACCCTTAGCTAACATGACCTTAGCTTTATTTCCTTTTCAAATCATTCTTTCTTCCTGCTGCAAATTTCAATATACAACAATATCACCTCTCCTCTTTCCTTAACAAGGGATCTCCAGTTCCCTATAGATTTGAGAAGTTTTTCACTACATTTGTTCTGAATTTCAAATCTGTTGTAAACATAAATCAAGATTGTGCTCAGCATTTTGGACCAGCAAAAGAAGATTGAAAATTCAGAGAGGATTTTGACCTATGCAAGATACTTTTCTTACTTAAACACAACTTTTTGCTAGAGTTTAAACTTTTTAAAATGGAGCCTGGTATATAACACCAATTATGAATTAATGGACATACTGGCAATTCTGCAGCTGTTAACACAGACAATGAACTTGATTCACCATGGGTATAAGTATTTACTATACAGAGGCAATGAAATACTGATGAAGGTTTGCTGGCATGATACAACATCTTATGTCATATGATATTATGGGAAACCTCTTGCCATGTAAAATTACACACAGCATGAACTAAGATTTTGGAAATAAATTTAATATTGTCAGGTCATGGGTTTGAATGCTTGACAGGTCTGCCAAGCTTTTCAATGGGTGAGCAGAAATGCATATTGTGTTGGTGCAGCAGATAAAACAATTACAGCCATTACAGGTGCAGGTCTAATGTTATGAGCATAATTATAATTAGGAATTAGTCTCAGAAAGTGAATCTTATCTTTATTTATCATTATTTACTATCAAATAGGAATTGAAATATATATTGTTTGTTTGCTCTTCTGCTCACTATAGTGCATGTCATAAATTGACATTTTACATATATATATATATATATATCATAAGGTAATGTTTAATACAAAACCATGAATATTAGTGATGCTACCTATCTTTTTCATAAATACTTTTTCTGAGACTGTCACTGCACAGGAGGAGGAAGAAGGAACTCTTAGGACTTTACACATGCAGATTATTCGGCCTACCAGTTGAGTGCACGTGGGTTAAACAGTCAGGCATTGATATATGACTATAAACAATATGCAACTCACTGAGCTAGGAACAGGAAAAATCCTAGCAAAGCTATTTCAAAATGTTGAAGGCAAATAAAAAAGTTCTTGAGTAGGACTACTGGTACAGCTAAACCAAATCCACTCATATTTCCAAACAAGTAAGGTTTTGACACTAGTGGTTTAAAGGTAAATATTCTCATGAAATGGTTAAAGATTCACAGAATCACAGAATGTGCTGAGTTGGAAAGAACATATCAGGATTATCAAGTCCATCTCCTGCCCCTTCACAGGACAACCTGTGCCCGAGTCACACTCTGTGCCTGAAAGCATTGTCCAAACACTTCATGAGCTCTGTCAGGTTTGGTGCTGTGACCACTTCCCTGGGGAGTCTGTTCCAGCACTGAACAATGCTCTGTATGAAAAACCTTCTGAAATCCAGCCTAAACCTCCCCTGACTCAGCTTCATTCCATTTCTTTGAATCCTTTCACTGGTCACAAGAGTGAAGAGAGCAGTACTGGTCCCTCTGATTTTCCTCGTGAGATTTTGAAGACTGCAATGAGATCTCCCTTCACTCACCTCTTCTCCAGGCTGAACAAACCAAGGACTGAACAAACCAAGTGACCCTGGTCACTTGGAGTTTCGTACTTATCACTCCTACTAAGAAATGTACTGATTGCTCAGAACTTCTGACATTTAGACTTATGAAAAAATTATGGTCCTATAAAAAAAAAAATCTGGCTGTGGGGGAAATTTTAAAGGGCAATTTAAATAGTTCATATGAAACTATTCAAACCAGGTGAGAACTATGTCTTGATGACAGTAATCACAGACAAAGTAGTACAAAGACTAAATAGCAACTCTTCACTGTGATCAAGACAAATAAATCCTATCAATTTTGTGTCTTGAAAGTTTTTTCATATAAGGTGGTAAAAGTGATGCATAGAATTTTTCAGTTGGATCAAAATTAACACCAAAATCTTTGAGGAGTTATGGCAGTTCAATTTCTAGAACCTTTGAGGTGTATTGGGTTTCCATGGCATAGTCTTGGTAGGGAGGCCTCTGTGAGGGGAGGCCAGGGCTGTCCCGTGTGGGATATAGCTGGTTCCAGACAGTCTCAATGAATCCACCCCAGGGTACAGATGAGCCCATCAGAAAGGCTGGTGGTGCCTCTGAGAAAACATATTTTAGAAAGGGAAATATACTGGACAAGCTAAAGAGGAGGAAACAAACAAACAAACAATCAAACACCCCTGAAACTGTGAGAAAACACAGCATGATCACCCAGGTCAGAGAAGGATGAGGGCAAAAGAGATGTGCTCCAGGAGCTGGAACAGAGATTCACCTGTAGGCCATTAACAAGACCTCAGTGGAGAAGGCATCTCCCTGCAGTTTGTGGAGAGGACCACACCAGAGTGGATATCCACACTGCAGCCTGTGGACAACCCACAGTAGAGCAGATATTTTCCTGAGGACTCACACTGGAGTGGTTCATGCAGGGCTGCAGCCTGGGGAGAGGGGGAAAAGCAGGAGGAAGGAAAAGCAGAGAGGAACTGTTATGGACAGGTTGTAATACCCCCTTCCCCACACCCTGTGATGGGTATGTGGACAGGGGCAGATGATGAGGAGAAAGACGTGCTGGAGTGAAGGATTGGAATTGAATTTGGGAAAAAGAGGCAGGGGAAGTTTTAATTTTCATCTTTTTATTTTGTTACTCACTGTCCAAATCTGCTTTAATTAGCAACAAATTAAGTTAATTTTCTTCATGTCAAATCTATTTTGCCTGTGATGTTGATAACTGATTTCCCTGCCTTTATCTTTCCCCATTAGATTTTTTCTTCTTTTTAATTTCTCACCCTGTGCTGTTGAGGAAAGGGAGTAGCAGAGCAGCTGGGTGGGCAGCTGGCTGCTTGCCATGATGAAGCCAACACATAAGCTGGTATGTGACTGTATAATCATAGTCATAGGTATATATAGGTTTATAAAGTAAAATGTTTAAAAGGTGGAAGTAAAGAATATTTTTTAGAACAGTTATAGTTGTCCTAACTGAAAAGGCTGTTTCATCATGTCCAAGAAATTATGGCTGATCTTTAACTCCAATGCATACCAGAGGTCAGATAGTGGTTTTTTATCTGTTTGTTTGAATCTCTGTTTTGTCTGAAAATGGTTCAAACAGGTGCTGTTTCACAAGTTGCGGTAAAAATAAAAACAGTCATCCCAAGTATGGGAAATTTGATGTTTTTTCAGTTAGAGGGAAAGATTTCAGGGACATTCAAGTAGCCTATAGTTGACAATTTCCTAATTTAAAACCCCTTCTGTGATTAAAAACTAACTGAATGGAACATTATCTTCAAGACTGTTGCTTTGGATTTTTTTTAATACTACTGAGAGAAACTGAATCAATTATAGCAAATGAGGCAAAAGTCACCAAACAGTGAACAAATATGTATAGAAGAAATGTGACAAATAATAAAATGTATTTGCAAATGAAGTGAATATATTTTCATTTTTCAGAATTTTTTAATTCGTTATTTATTTTTTACACATTTTTTTAAACAACTTGTGTTGATGTTTGAAAAAGATCTTGGGCTATTTTAAGTCTTGGTAAACTCTTGCTAAGAGATCAGAGCCATGTCATAAGACAATAAGAACAAACCCAATTGTTCCAGAACCATGCAAATTAAGTTATCACTGTAAACAGTTTTCATGGTTTGACATGGAAGTGAATTTTCTCAGGAAGTTGGTAGTCAAACCAATCAGTGGTCGGGTTGGATATTGGCATTTGGACTGACCACTGAAGGGATGGACACGCGTCTGAGAACACAGGGGGTTAAAAGCAAGAACTCCAAGGGTAACTGTTTTCTTTGGTTCCGGTCAGTGTGCAGTGCAGACTCTCCCCTGCCCAGCCACAGGCTGGGTGGGTGAGGGGCAGCCATGCAGCCCAGGCGGAGGTAGGCCGAAGGGTGGAGGACTGGAACTGGGCCGGCCCCCTGAGGATGGAAGGGTGGAGGAAATCTGGGATGTTTGAGTTCCGCCCCGCCCAGAGTCTCTCTGGAGAGAGAGAGAGAAAGAGACAGAGATGGTGCCAGCAGCACACCGGCAGAGGAGGCAGGGGGGTGGGAGGGAGGTGGGAGTTGGAGTTTGAGGTCTGGGCAGAGATCCTGGCTGTCTGGGGAATTTGAGACTTTTAACCCCTTCTTGGATGATGAAAGCTTTGTGAAATATTACTCCTCCTTCATCTGAAGGAGAAGAGATGGCCTGGGAGTGAGAGGTCAGAAGAAGATGGGGAAATGAATTATAGTGTGGGAGGAGATGATGGAGTGGCCTTGGCTGGACTTTTTTTGTATAGCCATAGACTGAACCAAATTCTCCTGCACCAGAGACTGCATTTTTAGGGGGATGCAGTGGTGAGCCAAGAGACCTGCTTCAGCAGCTGAGAGTGACAGGAGTGGAGTGAACAGAGAAAAGTTGAGGAGGGTGTGGTGATGCCCTCTCTCTTCAGAGAAGAAGAAGAGAAAAGATCTCTGTTCTTGGACCCTCAGCCCCAGGGGGAAATGGGGGGGACTGTGGTCCCAAAATGAGAAACTGAATTGTTGTTTTTCTTTGGTCCTTGGCAAAGCATCCTTGAAAAGAAACCCTATGAGCAGTCTTGTCCATGCACGGTGGTGAGAGCACTGTGACATGGAAAGGAGAGAGTCACCATGGCAGATTTTCTCCGGGCAGTTGCCATGTGTGATGTGGAAACACCAGAGGTTGCAGCTGTGTTTCCTGGGAGTCTATGGCACAGGAGAGACTCCTCTCTCCCTTGGTGGACTGAGTACTGATTATCTGAAGGGTGGGAACCTGATTGAGGGTCCGAGTTGTGTCTCACTGTGGTTTGTTGGAATTGGGTGGGGTGAGGAGGAATGTTTTGGAAGATTTCCATTCTGGATTTAGTGTGTGTGTCTTTTATAGTAGTAGTAGTTTAATAAAGTTTTTTGCCTTTGTTATTAAGCTTGGGCCTGCTCTGCTCTGTTCCTGATTGCATCTCACAGCATTTATTTGGGAAGGTGCATTTTCATGGGGGCGCTGGCATTGCGACAACATCAAACCGTGACAACAGTGTCAGTGATATTTTCTCTATCTTCACTTTTTTTGTCCTTGGGAGTTAAGTTTAGTTATAATTTAATTGTTAGAAACAGTCACTTATTTATAATTAACATGGAAAATCCTGACTTTATTTTGAGAATTTTGTATATGATATAAAATCTGAAGATATTTAATTAGACTACAGTATTTATTTTGGTCTGTTAAGTCAGTGATTTCTCTAAATGTAACACATGTAAACTATACTAATTTAATCATGTAATAGGAATACAAAAATGTGTTGTTACTGATTAAATGATTACTGCAACATCTTGCAGACTCAACTCCGGGAAAAATTATGGGAGCAATTACAGGAAAAGCACTTGATTGCAGTAAATAGTGAGAAAAAAAAAAAAAAGGAAAAATCGTAAAGCAGGAGCTGGAAAAAGTTGTAAAGCAAGAGGTAAATTTATCAATGTTTTAGGATTATTTCAGTGTGATTAAAAACCACACGTACATTTGAGGAACACAACTGCCTGCAAAAACTTAACTTTTCAAAATATTGGTTGATTTTAGTAATGTAACCTCCATAGATTTCCCATTGCACTACTCCTGGCATCAGTGAGTCTGAAAAGCTTCTTATTCCGCATGGATTTTTTTTTTTTCTGTTGACTCTTTTTCTAAATATTTACTTTTGTACAGCTGGGAAAAAATGCAAACATTGCAATCTTCACAACTTTACTATTCATTTAATCTCACAACAAACTCTTTTCAAAGAACCATATTGGGGGATTTTCTTTTGAATAATGAGTGGCTCTTAAATGAATAACAGAAAAACACTGAAATGAGCATATTGCATCTATTAGAATTATTTTTTTTCAGAGCAATTAAGAGAGAGTTCACAGGGGAATAACAAGAGAAGAGTTATCTAGGAAAGAAAAAAATACTACAAGAAGCTTTTCCACTTAAGAAAATAAAAATATAGGTAAGCTATATATAAGATGTAAGACAATGTTTCAGGGAAGGATATGAAAAAATATTTGATAGAAATCATCTGATTTTTAAAGGAGAAGAAAAATTCTTATTTTGCATTAGTTGCAAAATTTTAATGTGAAGAAACGAATTAGAAATTAAGAATCCAAACAATCTCTTCTTTAAGTTGTATTTTAAAAAGAAAAAGCCAAACCCCCATACTTCATATGCATTTATATTAAATTAAAAATTCAGCAAATTGTTTAAGCACATAATTAGTTATAGGCAAGTGGTTAAGTATATTGACTTCAAGTTAAGTTCATGCTTAATTGCTTTGCCGAATCAGACTCTCCAAGATCTTTAATAAGTGTTGGATTTTTTTAGTAAACAGGATAAAATAATCATAGCTTTGTGATTCCCTTGGGTTTAGATACATAAATACCTAGTCTTACTATGTACTTCAGTAAATGTCTCATAGTTTTCAATGTGTTTATTTGTTCAACTAGCCTTTCATTTTACAGGTAGGAAATTAAGACTATCAATATGCCTACACTGATCCCTCAGTCAGATTGGAGGTAGATGCAATCTCGCTGATTGGGGTGCAAAGTCAGTGCAGTATGCTCTGCCACTGATGAAGAATATAGGATCTCAGAGAGGCTCATATAAACTTGTCCAGAAAACACATTTTCTTTTAGAAATGTAGTAATTTAGAAAATAAAATTTGTATATGTATGTATTTATAGCTATATTGTATATGCACTTATGTGCATACAATGTATATACATACATCTGTATATATAATCAAATATTTATATAAATATATTCTTATATACACAGACATTAAAACTTGAAAATTAGTAACATATATGCAATGCAATGTTTCTGAGGCCAAAGAACAGTACAATCAAGTGATTTGTTAAAAGACTGGTGTGGTTAAAGCACATGATAATATCACATACATATTGAAGGACCAATACAGTGACACCCTGGGGTTTTTCTTTCTATAATAGCCCTTCTTTCTATAATAAGATGAAATGTAGACAGATTTTTTTAAGTCATCATTTATTTATGAGATAGCTTAAGTCTAATGCAAAACTACTTAAGAAACCTAAATGTCTTTTCTGAATTTCCAAATGAGTAGCAAGTATTATTAGAGCATTAGTCTTCCAAATGTAGATATAACTGGCAAAAGAAAAGGAAACTGAAATCTCGGAAAACCTATGTCTATCCTTTCTGTTTCTCTGAACAAGGAAACTGGTTTAAACATGCAGTTTCTTTCTTTGTTTGTATATGCCTCTATTTTGGACCACAGGAAACCTCTGAAAAAATGAGCTCCACAGCATTAGCTAATTAATCTTAACAGTTGCCTTGTAAGGTACGTCAGTTTTATTATTGCTCATTTTCCAGATGAGAAATAAACAGATTTTTCTAAGGTAATGCAGTGAGGCAATGGCAAAGGAGGGGGAAGTACTCATGTTTTATGCTCAAAATTCAGACAGTCTCTGCAGTAACCTGGTCTATTTTAGACATCAGTGCAATTTCAACATCCATAATGCTATGTAGTCTCAGTCTGGAGTGAGCTATCACATGAGTAAAGGAATGTTGTAGAGAAAGGGTATGGAAACTCAGGCAGTCTACACCCCTTTCCACACAAATTACTGTGTTCTCAAGCTGTGTTTCAAGGAGAAACACTAAATGCACCAAGACCAATCAAATTTCAAATGTCTCAAGATACTATAAATTCCAACTATTGTCTTTCTTATCTTTCCTCTACTCTTTCTAAGACACAATTTCTATTGGCTTCTCATATGTTTTGGCTGCTTCTTTAGAGCAGTCTTGGAGCTGCACTGACTGCTAGATTCACTTTGCAATAAAATTTGGTTTTGACATCTTAAAAATCTGGTGATGTTGCCTGCATAGCCAGTATGTCTTACAGATTGCCAGGACAGTATTTATGGCATTCTCTACCCTTCAAAATGCACAGCTGAGCCTGAGGCGTAGTCTGCAGCTAATGAATAGGAGGAACTCCTCTTTCTATAGAAGTATGAGAAATTCTTGGAGGAAGAGCTGGTTGAAGAGCAAGCTCCCAATGAGTCTTTAAAGCTAAAGCAAAAGGTCAACATCCATTCACACTGGCAGATCCAGGAGACAAAGTAACAAACCACTGGCACTGGAGACATGTAGCGCTGTAGAACACTCAAGGCACTGCAATGCCTTCAATGCAGTGCAATGCAGTTCAATACAAGTGAAAAATAGGAAAAGAAAGAGACTTCTGAAAAACCTTGTCCAACTGCATCCTCAAAATAGAGCTAACTGCAAATTTAGATTATGCTGTCTACATCACTCATGCTGGTGAAGGAATTGGTTCTGCTTGGGCAGTGTCCATGGTTTGTCTCTTTTACTTACAATCTGTGAAGTGTGACACTTATGTTGATGGAAGGAATAACTGAGTTTATAGATATATATAGCCGGTATTTCAGGATTTATAGAAGGGTAAACTTTATTCTTGGATAGTGATGTGGCAAGGGCCTGATCTCACTGGAACACAGTGAGCAGCTGGATGAACAGGTTTTTCTTGTTAAGAGAGAAAAATAAATAATTACTGTTGCCCCATCTTCTATTAGAACAGAAGCTTTATGGGGAAGCAGCAAATGGGCATGGAGGAAGAGCTGACGGTGGATGCCTGGTATATAGTAATTGGTATGGTTAAATTATAATTCACCATATGAGGTGTGCAAGGTAAATGTGATGTTTGGAGTCAGGATGTGCTGAACTAGTCAACCTCGTCTTCTTTTCTACAGGCCACAAATTATGTCATGGTATAGGTCAAGGAAAGGAAAGACATGCTTCTCCTTTCAGTACTCTTTAACTGGTAATGCTTTGCTGACTATAAATAATATCCCTACTGTTTTCTGTGGCTGAGAGAATGTGTAGACAGGTAAGATGGAATGAGGATGTATACAGAATTATGATAACGCTTTCAGCATACTGACTGGTGTGTGCCTTTGAGCTGGCATGCAGACCTCTGGATAAATTACTGAGGAGCATAGTGACTCCAGCTAAAGCCAAAAGCTGAAGTACTTCCAAAGGCAAATGAGGGAATGTTAAGATAGGGGCAAAGAAATTTAACTAATTGAACATGCCTATTTTGGAAGAAATGTTCACTTCAGTTTGAATGCGATTGGTATAAATCATAGTTTCCCACTATCCACTAGTGCAAACACCTTTTGGTGTTACAGTCTGTTCAGTTTTCATAGCTCTATAAAGTTGGCAAGCTGGTGCATCCTTTGTTGTATGATATCTTGATAACTTTGACAGCTCTAGTTTCCAAACTAAATCACCTGTCTTGTTAAAGACTTTTGTTTAGAGAATTCCTATAATAAAAAGTGTTTGTAACCAGAGCAAAATTCACAATTTAATGGAATCATGGAATAATTTAGGTTGGGACATATGACCCTGTTCTTAAAGAAGTTCTAACTACAGCAGGTTACACACAGCTGTGTCCAGTCAAGTCTCAGATACGTCTGAGGACAGACATGCCACAAAATCTAAGGGCAACCAGTTTCAGGACTTGAAAAACTTAATGGTAAAAACAGTTTTTCCCTATATCTAGTTGTTGCTTCCCATGTTCCAGCTTGTGTCCCTTGCCTCATACCCTATAGCTGCACACTTCTGGCAAGAGTCTGGCTTCATCCATTCAGGTAGTTGCAGACAGAGGCAAGGACTCCCTTGAGGCTTCTCTTGTCAAAGCAAAACAAACCTCATTTCCTCAGCCTGTCCTCATCCATCATGTCTTCCAGGTCTTCGGCCATCTTGCTCATCCCCTACTTGACTCATTTGAGTATGCTAATGTCTTTCTGGAAACAGGGAACCAAGCCAGACATAGCACTTCAAATGCACATTCAGAAGTGCCAAACAAGGGTGGAAGTATGATGCCCCTGAAACTGCTGACAGCATTCGTAGTAATAGAGCTCAGAATGCAGTTGACCTTGTTGCTGAATCAACTGATGTCCACAAGCTTTTCAAAGCTCTTGTCTTCAGCTAGCTGGTTGCCACCAGCCTCTACTGTTGCGTGAGATTACTCATTCCCTGGAATAGGACTTTGCACTTGCTTCTGTTGAACTTCATGAGGTTCCTGTTAATGCATTTCTCCAGCCTGACCAGGCCTTTCTGTACAGTAGTCCTCCAGTGTATCAACCACTTCTACCAATTTGGTACCAAGAACAAATTTGCTGAGAATGTATTGTGTGACAATGCGTTATTTTTCCCGGTCCCAGGCAGCTCCGGAGTGCCCGGCTTGGGCACCTCTGCTTCTCGGTGGGACCGGTGTTTGTCGCGATTCCTGGGCGCTTCTGCTGCCGCGCACCAGGATGGGCTGGCCGCATTCTGCCATGGGCGCAAGGGAGGAAACAAAGAGGCGAAAGAATAGTCCAATTCATCTGTGTGGATGGCTGGAAAGCTTTAATGGCTGTGGAAGCCACGGTAGAGAAGCTGAGAACCGCCCCCAACTCCGCGTGGACGAAAATGGCCACAGGACTGGGGAGGCATGGGATTTTTATAGGGGGCAGGACAAGGAGGGCAGAAGCCACCCAATGGGGACAGGTGCCATGGCGATGACATGGACCACGGTGACCAACGGGAACGCGGCAGGGGCAGACACGGGGCTCCGGGGCAAAGGGGGTTGCAGGAACGGGGTGACGGGCACAGAAGTCTCCGGAGTGGACAGGAGAGTGGTTACAGGACTGGCAGGGTGGGCTCCAATGGTAAGAGACCCAGAGTGGACCACCGCGGGGGGAGGGGAACATGGGGGGTGCACGGGGGTGCACAGAACCAGCTAACTAACACACTACAGAACCCCTAATCTGAACCCAAACCCAGGATACAACAGTATTGTGTCCCACCATCCAGGCCATTAATGCAGACAGACATTGAACAGTCCCGGTACCCATCCCTGAAGGAAAGCACTTGCTACTTGACCACCAGATAAACTTGCACCCCTTATTACAGATCTTTTGGCTTAGCAGTCCAGTCCATTTTCCATCTACCTCATTATCCATTTATCCAGCATGCATGTCACCAGTTTCATGATAATGAGTCTTTATAATAATGTATAAAGGGCCTTGCTAAAGTCAAGGCATATACCACCCACTGACACTCCCTTTGTCCACTGTACCACTACTCAGCTTCTCTCCTCTCATCTCATCATAGAAAGTTGGTCTGGCATGGTTTGTGCATGCTAAATCTATGTTGGTTGCTCCAAATCCCTTTTTGTCCTTCATGCCTCTGAAAATTATTTCTAAGAGGATTTATTGTATCACCTATCCAGTCACTGAGGTGAGGCAGACCAGCTCATAGTCCCCTGGATCTTCCTCTTGCCATTTTTCATGATAAGACTGACATTTGTTTTTTTTTTTCCAGTCATTGGGAACCTCCTCTAAAATTCATGACCTTTTGAAGAGGTTAGACAGCAGCCTTGCAATGATATCAGCCAGTTCCATCAACAGTCTCAGATGCATCCCATCTGTTCACAGATATTTGTGTATGACTAATTGGTTAATCCTGTCTTTGGGTAATATAGATGATATTTCACCCTCATCTCTCTCTTGAAAAGGGAAAAAGATAAAGTAGACATTATTACAAAACAATGGAGTACACCCTCAGGTATAACGTTAATTATAGATTTTCTATCTCTTTGCCCAGTTAGACGCAAATGCCACTGAAACAAATATGACAACTTCTATCAGTAGACTGTTTTAAAGGTTTTGAAAATAGATAAAAAGCAGCTATTAAGACTTCAGTGTACAAGTTGTGTGAAACTTGAGGGGAGTGAAGAGATCTGTCAGTGAATGTATACAACTCAAAAAAGAGAGTCCTTGGTAAAAAGAGTTGAAGAATCAAGGAAACTCACACATGCTGATAAACCCCCTGCTATGTGATTAACAGCTATCACATGCTCAGATAAATAAAAAATTCTCCTCACTGGAATTAAGGAATAAAGAAAACCAGTGAAACTTAGAGGGCAAGTTTGTGCTGGAAAGGGTGAATATATTAAAAGAAGAATAAGGTTTGGATAAATTAACATGTGCACAGTCAACAAACCACAGTTAAAGAACATCTTTTAAGCAAAATACATTTTACATTACTTACTTTTCTTGTTAATAGCATTACATATTTTCATGGCTTCAGTTCTCGTCTGTCAAATTTGTACTTTAAACTTGCTAGGTCCTCTTTCTTAGTTCACGTCCTAATTTACAGTCATCATCGAGTTTTATTAATACCTTACTTTTGCAAGGCAAATTATATTATCTTTGTATAGCACTTCAGTTTAGAAATAAGAAAAAATTGATTGCTATTAAATATACCATAATTTCTCTCCACAAGAATGATTCAGCATTCACCTTAAAGATGCAACTTTGAACTTTTCTTTCACAAAGACAGTAAAGCTCAGTAAAGGAACGTGACATTTAATACAATAAGAAAATCATATAAAAGGGACAAACCATAACTTAAAAACACAAGGTAAGATTACAGATCAAACCCCTGTAAATATAGCATAAGCAGCAATATGAAATATTTATAAGAAATGTTAATCAATTTACCCACTTGTGTCAGATGTTTAGGATGGATTATTCAGGAATTTCATGGAGTTTGGTTTCTTTTTTTTCAATTTAATATAAGCTATCAGAAGTAGTCAAATGAAGCTATGCGTTAACTTCAAAATGTTTAGTATAACCATGAGAAAAGCTTTTTTCAAGAGTGTCTCTCATCTTTATGATACAGATCTAAAATAGTAAATAAACTTTGGAAAAAGATTAAAATTATTTTAGGACATTTACAGTTTTTCAGATACTGTTGTGATTCAGAAAATAAATGAGTGTAAATAAAGGAAGATATGTTATATTGTAAAAACTACACGTTTATAAATATATGCATACTTTATACAAATACCCAAAAAAATTTTAAAATCTGCATCCAGTTTTAGGCAAAATAACAATTATTTACTCATAAACATGCAATTAAAAATGCAGTAAGAAAACGGCTACATATATTCTATATTATACATTTTTATTATATTTTCTGGGTTATGATCTAGTATTTATTTCGCTAAACTAATTATCATTAAGATTCCAACTAACTCAAGAGTACTACTGTGTTTAAATGAAAAACAAAAATACAAAACCAAACCAAACCAAAAAAATCAACATAATTGAGAATAACCCTTTGGTAAGCACATACCTAAATTTAAATACTTTTATGCCAATATTATGAGCCTTTGTTATTTAATTTTGGTAGGCAGAACTGTAGTCCATACTCTACAGTAAGCAGATGCAGAGATAAACCCACATCACATAACTACAAATGATGAATTTGATATAGTCCTGTTTGCCCTTCCTTTCATTGCTTTTACTTCTGAACCATCACAGATAATCTTTTATTCTGTCCTTAATTTTCTGATGACATTCCGTAACTAGGTTTATGAATCTTTGATTCATGCAATCCTTCATCTTTCTAATGTGGCTTGGGGAACCACCATTTTTTACTGGAATCATAAGCTTACAAATCATGCCCAGCAGTTATATAGATCTTTAATTATTGTGTGATTAACACTGAAAATTATTTGGTTCTAATAAAATCTTTTTGGTAAATAAAATTCCCAAATCATTTTAAAATACAACAAATCAATAACGTTTAGCATTTCATCAATGCTGAAACATCTTGGCAAACATCATCCAGCCTCACATTATGTGTTGTACATTGCGCTCATTAATCCAATGGAAAGCTCAAAAGTTGTTAAACTAAATGAGGAAGCAAACAACAGGAAAAATAAGGAAGAGATAATAAAGTGTCCATTATTTGTTTGGCAATGCACAGGTTTTCAGTACCTTGACAAGAGCATCAGTATCAAAATATTTTACACCCTCCATAACTAAAATATTATTTCTAAATTATTTGGTTTGATCCTAGGGAAATATTTTTTAGCACTCATTTCAATATACATTTAGTTTTTTTCTTCTTACTTTTCTATTGATGTGTATTAGATGTCTAAGCTTCATATTCATTGGACACCTAGGCAGTAAACTGAACTGAAATGTTCTGAACGTCTAGCTATTCAGTTGACCAAAATGTCTACATAAGATAAAGAAAAAAGCAGTCTAATTTCCATTAAATATTTTGTCTCTTCATAGAAGCACAAATACATTCTTCATGTGTTGATAACTACAGATAGTCTCCCAAATTTAGAAGTGAATTTAGAGATGAATGCCCCATCATGAATTTAAAAAATTCTAAAAGTATTTAAATTATGTATATTATTCAGACACCAAGGCCTTTTCCCTTCAGTTATTTATCTATCTCGAATGCTTGTCTCCTTCAGAAGTCTTCCATATTCACCATTAGTCTTCAGTGTCCATTTTAAATAACAAACTGTGAACTGCCAAAGTCTAAATGTTTGTCTAAAAGTAGTTTCTCTCTTCATAGTTGTGATTAAATGTGCAGCAAAGAATTCTTGTAATTCCCTTAAGCAATCCTTGTATAATAACAAAGATGTAGCTTGCATCAACTTTATCAAAGCTTTCAATGCTGCCTCCCACAATATCTGAGTTAAGTCATTGCGGTAAGGATAGATGTACAGCAAGATAAAAGTATAAAGCTGGCAGAATTTTTGGGTTATAGGGTAGTGGTTAGTGGGTCATCTTCTAACTGGAGGACAGTAAAGATTTTAGTACCATGGGATTCGGTACTAAATATATATATATAAATATTAAAAATATATATATAAAACCTCTTTTATATGTTAATCAACAGCAGGGTTTTGGGATTCAATAGCTAGAAGGAGGTTTTTAAGATGGAGTCCGACTTTTTGCAATAGTGGTGAGAGCAAGAAAGACAACAGACATAACTTGGAACAGCTTTAGAATGGAGAACTTGGATCAGGAGATCAAGTGCTGGAAGTGGCTATATCAGGCTGAGCAAAGACCTGCACAACTCACTGATGTTGTAACTGAGTCTGTTTTGAGCAGCTGATTGGACCAGAGACCTTCTGAGGTCCCTTCCAAGTTGAATTTTCTTACAATACTATCATTCAATTATTCTATGTGATTAAATTTTTTTCAAGATATGGTCTTCTTGTAGTTGGCAGATACACTAGAAGACGTTCACATTTGTCGGCACATATTGCAGCTCTTTTCTGTGCATAAGATAGCAAAACCAACCATAGCACCAGGTGGTTTCCATTATAAAGTGCTGACTTTTTAATAGAGCAAAACAAGGATGACTTGTACAGTATGGTTTCCTGTCACTTATACAAGAATTCCCTGTACAGGAGACTGTTCTCAGGTACTGGCTGTTTGTAAATGTAAAACACAGTTACTTGAGTGTCTGTTTAAATTAAGCCCGTATGCTGAGATATCAGCTCCCCAATGTCCAGAATATATGGCTACCTACTGACATTCCCAACACTGACAGACATTCCACATGTACTGTAATTAAATTTAGATGTCTAGCCTTAAAGAAAGAAAGAATGTTCATGGGCTGCAACCAAGTTGAAGATGGTACAGTATTACTTAATCAACTCTGTGATATGAGGATCCCAAAACAGCTCACAATACCTGGACTTTCTTGGTATATAGAAACTACTGTTCTGGAAGTAGGTGATAGATACAATAAATTTAATTTTGATAATACAAGAAACCAACATCTACATGATAAATTTTCCTGATAACTGTTTTTCTGCCAGTCATACAATATCCTGGATAGCAAGCAAGAAAACTAACAAAGAGATACAAGAAAGATGACTTCATCTTATGAAAGCTTGTCTCCATAATTCTCCTCTGAATCCACAGGTTTTCAGGGAGCACACATACACACATAAAGAAAAAACCAAGAAACTCAATAAAAATGATCGAGTCAATGTTGTCCTTACACAGCTTAGATATTTAGCCAGAAATATTTATTTTACTACAAAATGAGGCTATAATTGTAACTAGTATCAGACAACCCAAATTGGAAAGAATCTACGAGAATTATCAAGTCCAGTTCTAAACGTAATCATATACTTAAGGCAAAAAAGTCCTTTAGTGCAAATGGCTGCATATTGCCACTATGTGGAAAGATTCATATTCTCAACAAAGAAAGGAATTCTGAGAGCTTGGGTGGTATGGCATAGCAATTAGGAAAAGACCCCACGCTTGTCCAATCAGCTTCTGTTACTTTTCAGGTTATGTTTATTTCAGAGGAATTATGGCTGTACAAAAAGTGATATTAAATATTTTTCTTGAAATGAGGGTACCCTGCTATTGGACTGCATATAATACACAACTACTCTGATGCAAGCTACTGAGAAGCTTCTTCGGACTCATGTAAGATACTCAAAACTCCAGAGTATAAATGCTGCAGATCTGACATATTCATAGTCTTATAAAAACTAGATATCCAGTGGTTTTGCTTCTTTAATATTTTTTCCTCAAATGAAATATCAATCTTTTCATTACCCATCACTGCCATAAAAGTAATATAATATATTCATTGATAGAAATCTTTTGAGAAAATTTTTAGATCAACTTCTACATGTATTTGTTGTTATACATGCCATGTAGCCTACCCAAGAGCAACTTGCTTATCCTATCTCATCTAGCTAGAGCTTAAAATACAGAGGTGTGATGGAAACAAATGATGAACCATAGTGATACATTTATTACTTTTCTCCTTATTTTTACTTACCTAGCTAAAGAATAATGGGAAATTGAAAATGGAATCATTCAAGTTGCATAGAGGAGAGGGAGACAGCCTGAGAAAATATCCTTGCCAGGATATTAATTGTTATGACAAAAGGAATATCTGCCTATCCAACAGCAGGCACCTACTCAAGTGCACAACCCCAGACATTTTTAGTTTCTGTTTGACTTAAGTTTGTACAGATTTTTGATTTGTCTCCCTAGCACCATCTGGTGTCTACCAACTTATAACTTATGAGAATGCGCCAAACACAAAATTAATTCAGCTCATGGCCTCATGGGACAGAAAAATTTACAGCAGGCATCTTCACAAAGGCTCAGAAAAATATTAGGCAGGCCAGAATGAGCATACATTACGTTTATGATTTTCACCAACATGAGTTGGTGAAACATTGAACAGACACATATTCGCCCATGTCTCATGTATTTCCTCTGGTAGAATATGAAGGATGATAGGAGCATGGATGTTCCTGTTAGCTGGATTTTACATATGAAATATTTCCTTCTTCAATCTAAATTTTACTTAGAAGATATGCTAAATACATTTCAGCTAAATGGTACTTTATGCACATTCAGCCTACATGGCTTATGAAAAAAATATCACATTATATACACTTTTCAATAAAAACACATAGAAAAGATATTAAGAATAGCCTTAAGAATTGGAATACTATTTTTTTTTTTACAATACATAGTTGTCGACAGCAATATCAGGGCACAGCTGTGCAGAAAATGATTCAACCTCCATATGCTGCCACTGTGTATACTATACCGTAATTCATAAATATGAAGAGTGAAAGTATCATTATTCAATGTCCCTGAAGAAAATGAGAACCTATGTTTTTTTAGTATTCATCCATTTTGCAGAATGATTTAATTTAATTTTAATGTATGCATTATTTTGTCTTAGGGGAAAAAAAAAGCAACCTTGAAATGGTAAAATAATCAAATACTGAATCAATATGCAATAAACTGTTCTGATATCACTTTCAATTTGTTTTAGTACAATTAAAAAATATATTTTCTAAATACTGTTAGAGATGTGCACCTGTAATATCCTACTATTATTACAGAATATATCACTATTTGATAGTTTCATCAAAAAATCCTAGATGGTAGTCTATCTGAATTATGTTAAATAAAACATGGCCACTGTCTTAATTAGTCTGCAAGATTAAAATCAAATGGATCTGAGATAAAAACTGAAGTCTAAACATGCCGTATATATCATGTGTACAACAGGGCACATAGAAGTCAAAAGGTCATTATTTTTTCTGAAAATTACATATTCTCATGCAAAATCTGATAGTCTTTATTGATGGACAATGTCATAAAGCCATCACTGTGTTTATAGACATTTAATTGAAGACAGCATAAAACGATAAACTAAGAAACATGCATGGTTGACTCCTCCAATTCAAACCATAAATCATACTGATGTTCAGACAAGTCGCCCAGACACAAATTCTGATGATAGATGAACCATTTAACTTTGATTTTTGAAAGCAATGAGCTCGCTAGCAATACCTCACACTGACTAATACCACATATGGTCATATAAGAACTCATCAAAAATCCATTTTTCCCTTGTGTGGATGCTAAAATTATCTTCTAAATGATCATTATTAAAAGTGTGCAGTGTGTAACATCCTTCTAATGTTCATAGCTGTATTCAAAGTCTGCTTGCTTCAGTAAGCAATGATTTTATTGCTGTTTGTAATCTTAAATAGAAGCTCTTAAAATATAAATAAAAGAGACGAAACAATATACAATATT